>NC_092242.1:37801272-37866272 GCF_036320965.1 Panulirus ornatus
TGTTGACTGGTTGGTAAGGTTATTTAATGTATGTATGATTCATGATGAGGTGCCTGAGGATTGGCGGAATGCTTGCATAGTGCCATTGTACAAAGGCAAAGAGGATAAGAGGGAGTGCTCAAATTACAGAGGTATAAGTTTGTTGAGTATTCCTGGTAAATCATATGGGAGGGTATTGATTGAGAGGGTGAAGGCATGTACAGAGCATCAGATTGGGGAAGAGCAGTGTGGTTTCAGAAGTGGTAGAGGATGTGTGGATCAGGTGTTTGCTTTGAAGAATGTATGTGAGAAATACTTAGAAAAACAAATGGATTTGTATGTAGCATTTTTGGATCTGGAGAAGGCATATGATAGAGTTGATAGAGATGCTCTGTGGAAGGTTTTAAGAATATATGGTGTGGTAGGCAAGTTGTTAGAAGCAGTGAAAAGTTTTTATCGAGGATGTAAGGCATGTGTAATTGTTATCTTTCTTTTATACATCTCCCACTCATTTGCATTATGTCCCTGCAAAAATCGTCCAAATGGCACTCTCTTCTCTTTCACTAATAATCTTACTTCTTCATCTCACCACTCATTACCTTTCTAATCTGCCCACCTCCCACGCTTCTCAGCCACAATCATCTTTTGCGGAAGCCATCACTGCTTCCCTAAATACATCCCATATATATATATATATATATATATATATATATATATATATATATATATATATATATATATATATATATATATATATATATATATATATATATATATATATATATATATATATATATGTATATATATATATATGTATATATATATATATATATATATATATATATATATATATATATATATATATATATATATATATATATATATATATATATATATATATATATATATATATATATATATATATATATATATATATATATATATATATATATATATATATATATATATATATATATATATATATATATATATATATATATATATATATATATATATATATATATATATATATATATATATATATATATATATATATATATATATATATATATATAATATATATATATATATATATATATATATATATATATATATATATATATATATATATATATATATATATATATATATATATATATATATATATATATATATATATATATATATATATATATATATATATATATATATATATATATATATATATATATATATATATATATATATATATATATATATATATATATATATATCTTTCTTTCATACTATTCGTCATTTCCCGCGTAAGCGAGGTAGCGTTAAGAACAGAGGACTGGGGCATACCCTCTCCTCCTTGTAATTTAACTTTCTAAAAGGGGAAACAGACGAAGGAATCATGCTGGAAATAATCATCTTTCTCGAAGGCTCAGATTCGGGTGTCTAAATGTCTGTGAATGTGTCCAAGATGAGAAAAATGGAGAGATAGGTAGTATGTTTGAGGAAAGGATCCTGGATGTTTTGGCTCTGAGTGAAACGAAGCTTAAGAGTAAAGGTGAAGAGCGTTTGGGAATGTCTTGCGAGTAAAGTCAGGGGTTAGTGAGGGGACAAGAGCAAGGGAAGGAGTAGCACTACTCCAGAAGCAGGAGTGTTGGGAATATGTGAGAAAGTGTAAGAAATTAAACTCTAGATTGATATGGGTAAAACTGAAAGTGGAGGGAGAGAGATGAGTGATTATTGGTGCATATACACCTGGGCTTGAGAAGAAAGTTTCTGAGAGGCAAGTGTTTTGGGAGCAGCTGAGTGAGTGTATTAATAGTTCTGATGCACGAGACCGGTGATGGGTGATGGGTGATTTAAATGCAAAGGTGAATGATATCACAATTGAGTTAATAATTGGTGTATATGGGATGTTCAGTATTGTAAATGGAATTGAAGTGCTTGTAAATTCATATGCTGAAAATGGACTGGTTATTCGGAATATTTGGTTTAAAAAAAGAGATATACATAAACATACGTATGTAAGTAGGAGAGATGGCTAGAATGCGTTTTTGTATAACGTGTTAATTGATAGGCGCAAGAGAGACTTTTGGAAGTTAATGAGCTGAGAGGTGCAACTAGAGGGATGTCTGATCATTATCTTCTGGGTGGGAAAGCGAAGAATTGTAGAGGTTTTCAGAAAAGATGAGAGAATGTTGGGGTGAAGAGAGTGTTGAGAGTATGTGAGCTTGGGAATGAAACTTGTGTGAGGAAGTACCAGGAGAGACTCAGTACAGAATTGAGAAAAGTGAGAACAAAGGACGTAAGAGGAGTGGGGGAGGAATGGGATGTATTTAGAGATGCAGTAATGGCTTGCGCAAAAGATGTTTGTGGCATGAGAAGCGTCGAAGGGGGCAGATTAGAAAGGGTTGTCAGTGGTGGGATGAAGAAGTAAGATCATTAGTGAAAGAGAAGAGAGAAGCATTTGGACGATTTTCGCATGGAAATAATGCAAATGAGTGGTAGATGTATAAAAGAAAAGGACAGGAGGTCAAGAGAAAGGTGCAAGAGGCGAAAAAGAGGGCAAATGAGAGTTGTGGTGAGAGAGTATCATTAAATTCTAGAGAGAATAAAAAGATGTCTTGGAACGAGGTAAATAAAGTGCGTAAGACGAGGGAACAAATGGGAACTTCAATGAAGGGGGCTAATGGGGAGGTGGTAACAAGTAATGGTGCTGTGAGAAGGAGATGGAGTGAGTATTTTGAAGATTTTTTGAATATGTTTCACAATAGATCGGGAGATATAGGGAGTTTTGGTCGAGGTTGTGTGCAAAGTGAGATGTTTAGGGAGAATGATTGGGTAAACAGAGGAGAGGTAGTTAGAGCTTTGCTGAAGATGAAGGCCGGCAAGGCCGTGGGTTTAAATGGTATTGCAGTGAAATTTATCAAAAAAAGGGGATGACTGTATTGGTGAGCTGCCTAAGGATTGGCAGAGTGTTTGCATAGAGCCATTGTACACAGGCAAAAGGGATAAAAGTGTGTGCTCAAATTGCAGAGTGATAAGTTTGTTGAGTATTCCTGGGAAATTAAATGGGAGGGTAATGATTGAGAGGATGAAGGCATGTACAGAGAATCAAATTGGGGAAGAGCAGTGTTGTTTCAGAAGTTGTAGATGATGTGTGGATCAGGTGTTTGCTTTGAAGAATGTATGCGAGAAATACTTAGAAAAGCAAATGGATTTGTATGTAGCATTTATAGACCTGGAGAAGGCATATGACAGAGTTGATAGAGAGGCTCTATGGAAGGTATTAAGAATATATGGTGCGGGAGGTTACTAAGTTGTTAGAAGAAGTGAAAAGTTTTTTATCGAGGATGTAAGGCATGTGTACGTGTAGGAAGAGAGGAAAGTGAATAGTTCTCAGTGAATGTAGGTTTGCGGCAGGGGTGTGTGATGTCTCCATGGCTGTTTAATTTGTTTATGGATGGGGTTGTTAGGGAGGAGAGTATAAGACTTTTGGAGAGAGGGGCAAGTATGCAGTCTGTTGTGGATGAGAGAGCTTGGGAAGTGAGTCAGTTGTTTTTCGCTGATGATACAGCGCTGGTGGCTGATTCATGTAAGAAACTACAGAAGCTGGTGACTGAGTTTGGTTATGTGTGTGAAAACAAACAAGCTCAGAGTAAAAGTGAAAAAGAGCATGTTTATTAGGTACAGTAAGTTTGAGGGTCAAGTCAATTGGGAGGTAGGTTAGAATGGAGAAAAAATTGAGGAAGTGAAGTGTTTTAGATATCTGGGAGTGGATTTGCTAGCGGATGGAACCATGGAAGCGGAAGTGAATCATAGGGTGGGGGAGGGTGCAAAATTTCTAGGAGCGTCGAAGAATGTATGGAAATCGAGATCATTATCTCGCAAAGCAAAAATGGGTATTTTTGAAGGAATAGTGTTTCCAACAATGTTATATGGTTGCGAGGCGTAGGCTATGGATAGAGCCGTGCGGAGGAGGGTGGATGTGCCGGAAATGAGATGTTTGATGACACTATGTCGTGTGAGGTGGTTTAATCGAGAAAGTAATAATCGGGTAAGAGAGATGTGTGGTAATAAAAAGAGTGACCCTGAGAGAGCAGAAGAGGGTGTTTTGAAATGGTTTGGTCACATGGAGAGAATAAGTGAGGAAAGATTGACCAAGAGGATATATGTGTCAGAGGTAGAGGGAAGGAGGAGAAGTAGGAGACCAAATTGGAGGTGGAAAGATGGAGTGAAAAAGATTTTGAGTGATCAGGACCTGAACATGCAGGAGGGTGAAATGCGTGCAAGGAATAGAGTGAATTGGAACGATATGGTATACCGGGGTCGACGTGCTGTCATTGGATTGAACCAGGGCTTGTGAAGCGTCTGGGGTAACCCATGGAAAGTTTTGTTTTGCCTTATTGTGGAAATGGAGCTGTGGTTTCGGTGCATTATTACATAACATCTAGAGACTGAGTGTGAACGAATGAGGACTTTGTTGTCTTTTCTTAGCTCTACCTTGCACACATGAGGGGGAAGGGGGTTGTTATGTCATTTGTGGCAGGGTGGCGATGGGAATATATAAAGGCAGAGAGTATGAATTATGTACATGTATATATATATGTATATGTCTGTGTGTGTATATATATGTATACGTTGAGATGTATTAGGTATGTGTATTTGCGTTCGTGGACGTGTATGTATACGTATGTGTATGTGGGTTTGTTGGGCCATTCTATCGTCTGTTTCCTTGCGCTACCTCGCTAACCCGGGAGACAGTGATAAAGCAAAATAAATAAATAAATGAATATATAAATGAATAAATATATAAATATATATTCATGTGAGAATCTGCAGAAGCTGGTGACTGTGTTTGGTAAAGTGTGAAAGAAGAAGGTTAAGAGTAAATGTGAATAAGAGCAAGGTTATTAGGTACAGTAGGGTTGAGGGTCAAGTCAATTGGGAGGTAAGTTTCAACGGAGAAAAACTGGTGGAAGTAAAGTGATTTAGATATCTGGGAGTGGATCTGGCAGCGGATGTAACCATGGAAGCGGAAGTGAAATATAGGGTAGGGGAGGGGGCGAAAATCCTAGGAGCCTTGAAGAATGTTTGGAAGTCGAGAACATTATCTCGAAAAGCAAAAAATGGGTATATATATATATATATATATATATATATATATATATATATATATATATATATATATATATATATATATATATATATATATATATATATATACTATCCCTGGGGATAGGGGAGAAAGAATACTTCCCACGTATTCCCTGCGTGTCGTAGAAGGCGACTAAAAGGGAAGGGAGCGGGGGGCTGTAAATCCTCCCCTCTCGTTTTTTTTTTTTTTCCAAAAAGAAGGAACAGAGAAGGGGGCCAGGTGAGGATATTCCCTCTAAGGCCCAGTCCTCTGTTCTTAACGCTACCTCGCTAATGCGGGAAATGGCGAATAGTATGAAAAATAGTATGAAAATATATATATATATATATATATATATATATATATATATATATATATATATATATTTTTTTTTTTTTTTTTTTTTTTTATACTTTGTCGCTGTCTCCCGCGTTTGCGAGGTAGCGCAAGGAAACAGACGAAAGAAATGGCCCAACCCCCCCCCCATACACATGTACATACGTCCACACACGCAAATATACATACCTACACAGCTTTCCATGGTTTACCCCAGACGCTTCACATGCCTTGATTCAATCCACTGACAGCACGTCAACCCCTGTATACCACATCGCTCCAATTCACTCTATTCCTTGCCCTCCTTTCACCCTCCTGCCCTCATATATATATATATATGAATGTAGGTTTGCGGCAGGTTGTGTGATGTCTCCATGTTTGTTTAATTTGTTTATGGATGGGGTTGTTAGGGAGGTGAATGCAAGAGTTTTGGAAAGAGATGCAAGTATGAAGTCTGTTGTGGATGAGAGAGCTTGGGAAGTGAGTCAGTTGATGTTCGCTGATGATACAGCGCTGGTGGCTGATTCATGTGAGAAACTGCAGAAGCTGGTGACTGAGTTTGGTAAAGTGTGTGAAAGAAGAAAGTTAAGAGTAAATGTGAATAAGAGCAAGGTTATTAGGTACAGTAGGGTTGAGGGTCAATTCAATTGGGAGGTGAGTTTGAATGGAGAAAAACTGGAGGAAGTGAAGTGTTTTAGATATCTGGGAGTGGATCTGGCAGCGGATGGAACCATGGAAGCGGAAGTGGATAATAGGGTGGGGGAGGGAGCGAAAATTCTGGGAGCCTTGAAGAATGTGTGGAAGTCGAGAACATTATCTCGGAAAGCAAAAATGGGTGTGTTTGAATGAATAGTGGTTCCAACAATGTTGTATGGTTGCGAGGCGTGGACTATGGATAGAGTTGTGTGCAGGAGGATGGATGTGCTGGAAATGAGATGTTTGAGGACAATGTGTGGTGTGAGGTGGTTTGATCGAGTAAGTAACGTAAGGGTAAGAGAGATGTGTGGAAATAAAAAGAGCGTGGTTGAGAGACCAGAAGAGGGTGTTTTAAAATGGTTTGGTCACATGGAGAGAATGAGTGAGGAAAGATTGACCAAAAGGATATATATGTCGGAGGTGGAGGGAACGAGGAGAAAAAAGAAATATATATATATATATATATATATATATATATATATATATATATTTATTTATTATTTTTTGCTTTGTCGCTGTCTCCCGCGTTTGCGAGGTAGCGCAAGGAAGCAGACGAAAGCAATGGCATATATATATATATATATATATATATTTGTTTATTATACTTTGTCGCTGTCTCCCGCGTTTGCGAGGTAGCGCAAGGAAACAGACGAAAGAAATGGCCCAACCCCCCCCCCATACACATGTATATACATACGTCCACACACTCAAATATACATACCTACACAGTTTTCCATGGATTACCCCAGACGCTTCACATGCCTTGATTCAATCCACTGACAGCACGTCAACCACGTTATACCACATCGATCCAATTCACTCTATTCCCTGCCCTCCTTTCACCCTCCTGCATGTTCAGGCCCCGATCACACAATATCTTTTTCATTTCTTCTTTCCACCTCCAATTTGGTGTCCCTCTTCTCCTCGTTCCCTCCACCTCCGACATATATATCCTCTTGGTCAATGTTTCCTCACTCATTCTCTCCATGTGACCAAACCATTTCAAAACACCCTCTTCTGGTCTCTCAACCACTTTCTTTTTATTTCCACACATCTCTCTTACCCTTACGTTACTTACTCGCTCAAACCACCTCACACCACACATTGTCCTCAAACATCTCATTTCCAGCACATCCATCCTCCTACGCACAACTCTATCCATAGTCCACCCCTCGCAACCATACAACATTGTTGGAACCACTATTCCTTCAAACATACCCATTTTTGCTTTCCGAGATAATGTTCTCGACTTCCACACATTCTTCAAGGCTCCCAGAATTTTCGCCCCCTCCCCCACCCTATGATCCACTTCCGCTTCCATGTTTCCATCCGCTGCCAGATCCACTCCCAGATATATAAAACACTTCACTTCCTCCAGTTTTTCTCCATTCAAACTCACCTCCCAATTGACTTGACCCTCAACCCTGCTGTACCTAATAACCTTGCTCTTATTCACATTTACTCTTAACTTTCTTCTTTCACACACTTTACCAAACTCAGTCACCAGCTTCTGCAGTTTCTCACATGAATCAGCCACCAGCGCTGTATCATCAGCGAACAACAACTGACTCACTTCCCGAGCTCTCTCATCCCCAACAGACTTCATCCTTGCCCCTCTTTCCAAAACTCTTGAATTCACCTCCCTAACAATCCCATCCATAAACAAATTAAACAACCATGGAGACATCACACACCCCTGCCGCAAACCTACATTCACTGAGAACCAATCACTTTCCTCTCTTCCTACACGTAAAAATGCCTTACATCATCGATAAAAACTTTTCACTGCTTCTAACAACTTGCCTCCCACACCATATATTCTTAATACCTTCCACAGAGCATTTCTATCAACTCTATCATATGCCTTCTCCAGATCCGTAAATGCTACATACAAATCCATTTGCTTTTCTAAGTATTTCTCACATACATTCTTCAAAGCAAACACCTGATCCACACATCCTCTACCACTTCTGAAACCACACTGCTCTTCCCCAATCTGATGCTCTGTATATGTCTTCACCCTCTCAATCAATATCCTCCCATATAATTTACCAGGAATACTCAACAAAATTTTACCTCTGTAATTTGAGCACTCACTCTTATCCCCTTTGCCTTTGTACAATGGCACTATGCACGCATTCCGCCAATCCTCAGGCACCTCACCATGAGTCATACATACATTAAATAACCTTACCAACCAGTCAACAATACAGTCATCCCCTTTTTTAATAAATTCCACTGCAATACCATCCAAACCTGCTGCCTTGCCGGCTTTCATCTTCCGCAAAGCTTTTACTACCTCTTCTCTGTTTACCAAATCATTTTCCCTAACCCTCGCACTTTGCACACCACCTCGACCAAAACACCCTATATCTGCCACTCTATCATCAAACACATTCAACAAACCTTCAAAATACTCACTCCATCTCCTTCTCACATCACCACTACTTGTTATCACCTCCCCATTTGCGCCCTTCACTGAAGTTCCCATTTGCTCCCTAGTCTTACGCACTTTATTTACCTCCTTCCAGAACATCTTTTTATTCTCCCTAAAACTTAATGATACTCTCTCACCCCAACTCTCATTTGCCCTTTTTTTCACCTCTTGCACCTTTCTCTTGAACTCCTGTCTCTTTCTTTTATACGTCTCCCACTCAATTTCATTTTATCCCTTCAAAAATCGTCCAAATGCCTCTCTCTTCTCTTCCACTAATACTCTTACTTCTTCATCCCACCACTCACTACCCTTTCTAATCAACCCACCTCCCACTCTTCTCATGCCACAAGCATCTTTTGCGCAATCCATCACTGATTTCCTAAATACATCCCATTCCTCCCCCACTCCCCTTACTTCCATTGTTCTCACCTTTTTCCATTCTGTACTCAGTCTCTCCTGGTACTTCCTCATACAAGTCTCCTTCCCAAGCTCACTTACTCTCACCACCCACTTCACCCCAACATTTACTCTTCTTTTCTGGAAACCCATACAAATCTTCACCTTAACCTCCACAAGATAATGATCAGACATCCCTCCAGTTGCACCTCTCAGCACATTAACATCCAAAAGTCTCTCTTTCGCGCGCCTGTCAATTAACACGTAATCCAATAACGCTCTCTGGCCATCTCTCCTACTTACATAAGTATACTTATGTATATCTCGCTTTTTAAACCAGGTATTCCCAATCATCAGTCCTTTTTCAGCACATAAATCTACAAGCTCTTCACCATTTCCATTTACAACACTGAACACCCCATGTATACCAATTATTCCCTCAACTGCCACATTACTCACCTTTGCATTGAAATCACCCAACACTATAACCCGTATGTATATATATATATATATATAGTATAATAGACATAACCCACCAAAAAAGGTAGACATATTCCAAATGGCTATTCTTGAAATGGTGGAGAGAGTGGGTAGTCCTTTGTTTCACCTTGAACACTTCACTGAAGGTCATCATGTCAAGTACAATTCGAACTCTGGCTTTGTACGTTCAGAGGCCATTGGCATGACTCCTCAAGCATTCTCCTTTCATTTCACCTTTGAAAGATCTGGGCATGAGCTCATAGTAGTTGACATCCAAGGTGTTGGTGATTTATACACAGATCCACAGATTCACACCAGTCATGGAAATGACTATGGTGATGGTAACTTGGGCACACGGGGAATGGCTTTGTTTCTGCACTCACACCAATGTAATTCCATTTTGAGAGTCTAAATCTTACACCATTTGATTTAGCACCATCAGAGATTGAAGTTAATAAGAACATCTCCAACCTTCAGTTCTCCTGTAAAACAGTGGTCCGTGGGACTGAAGAAATAGTGGTAACACCAACAGAGGAGAAGGGACATATTCAGGAATATATCCGTATGCGCTCCCTGTCATCAGGATTTGTTTCTGGTGATGATAAGCCAAGGATAAAGCTTAACTCTATTAGCTCCATAGATTCTTTGGATAGTGATGACTTGCCCATGATGTCAGAGAGTGAAGACTCCTTAGTTGATTCTGCTCGCCGGGAACAAAGACACCATCAATTTGTTGCCAATTCAGGATTACGATTTGACTCGCTGTCTGAATCTGGTACTGATACAGCAACAAGGGAAATGGATATGTCAGTTCAAGGATATGGTCCAGAGGAAATCTCGTCCATCACACGTTCTTGGAGAAATGGAACATCGAAAATAGCTTGAACTTCTGGAAGAGAACAGGTGCAAAACTGGAGGATCTGTTCTTGGACAGGTACGTTTGGATCTTGCAAAATATCATGAGTTGAACAGGTTTGTAAAGGAATCGGAGTCTTATGACAAAGAAGCTGCAGTTTTCCATGTAAATCAAGCAGCCAGGTGTGGCATCCTTGAGGCCATCAAAACTATGGCACAACTACATCTTGGCCTACAGCACGACGTTCTTCCAGATTTCGAGATAGATGAAAACATGTACGACAAGGAATTAGGGTTTGACTACATGTTGACAGCTGCTGAGGCTAGGGACCTTGCTACCATGATTTACATTGCAGAGGCATATGAAACTGGAATTGGTCTACTACCATCTAGGACTCGTGACTGGAGCAAGGTAGTACAGTGGCTTGATAGAATGGTGAGCACGAACTCAGAAGATGAGGATGGTAACTTTGATGGTACAATGCATGACCCACAGTACCAGCTAGTGGCTAAACAAGCAACAATGTACTTAACTGGTGGTTTTTGCCTTCCAAAAGATCCAAGTAAAGCTGGTGATATGTTCAGTTGGGCTGCAGAATTGGCAACAGAAGCCATGAAGGGTAAACTGGCCTCCAAGTATTTCATGTTGGCAGAGGAAGCTTGGGCAGAATGTGAGAAATTATAAAGGAAAATGATTTCTGGAGGGCAGAGAGTAATTCTGAAGTGCTATCAAGTGTATTGTTGATACTGTAGTACAGTCAATAAGGAGTAAAAATATATATGGTGTATTTCAATCAGTTTGACTCCTAGCTATGTACAGTGTCGTACACATAGTATTATTGTTATTATAAATAAAGTATAACTTTACATGTATATGTACATACATACATATAGGTGTTACTGGAACAACGTGCTTGAGGTTACACAGGGAGTGAAAAGTGACCTTTGGCAAAGCTTTATCATTGGGAATACAGTCTCATCAAAAACTTTTTTCTCCAAAGGAGTTTACATCTCCCTCCTACTGTAAGCAACACAGCCTTGGGCTTCAGGAACTTTAGAAAGGTCTTGGAATAATCATTGATAATATTTGTGTCTACAATACCTCTGTGACAAATGAAACTATAGGTGGTGGATGAAAAGACGGAGATGGGTAGGAATGGGTTAATGTTCTAACATTGCGACCCACAGTGTCTACTTCAGAGAGCTGAGCATTAAACTGTTCCTGCCCATTTCTTGTGTTTTCAGCAACCCCCTACTCTCTCATATATATATGTAGAAGGCGACTAAAAGGGGAGGGAGCGGCGGGCTGGAAATCCTCCCCTCTCGTTTTTTTTTTTCAATTTTCCAAAAGAAGGAACAGAGATGGGGCCAGTTGAGGATATTCCCTCAAAGGCCCAGTCCTCTGTTCTTAACGCTACCTCGCTAACGCGGGAAATGGCGAATAGTATGAAAGAAAAGAAAATATACATATGTATATATATATATATATATATATATATATACATATACGAATGAAGTGCATATGAACGCGCACCTTCATAGAACATACAAACCTCCAACAGCCAGGATCGAACCCGGGACCCTTTGCAAGAGGCAGGCATGCTAACCGCTAGGCTATGGGACTGTATAATTGGAAACAACTATTCGAAATACTAAGTACTCGAATACCCTTCGTCTCACCATTGTGAGAGAAGGGTATATATATACATATATATATATATATATATATATATATATATATATATATATATATATATATATATATATATATATATATATATATATATATATATATATATATATATATATATATATATATATATATATATATACTACCATCCAGACATCACACGCCCCCTGCCGCAAACCTATATTCACTGAGAACCAATCACTTTCCTCTCTTCCTACACATACAAATGCCTTTCATCCTCGATAAAACCTTTTCACTGCTTCTAACAACTTGCCTCCCACACCATATATTCTTAGTACCTTCCACAGAGCATCTCTATCAACTCTATGATATGCCTTCTCCAGATCCAAAAATGCTACATTCAAATCCATTTGCTTTTCTAAGTATTTCTCACATACATTCTTCAAAGGAAACACCTGATCCACACATCCTCTACCACTTCTGAAACCACACTGCTCTTCCCCAATCTGATGCTCTGTACATGCCTTTACCCTCTCAATCAATACCCTCCCATATATTTTACCAGGAATACTCAACAAACTTATACCTATGTAATTTGAGCACTCACTCTTATCCCCTTTGCCTTTGTGCAATTGCACTATGCAAGCATTAAGCCAATCCGCATTCACCTCACCATGAATCATACATACATTAAATAACCTTACCAACCAGTCAACAATACAGTCACACACTTTTTTAATACATTCCACTGCAATACCATCCAAACCTGCTGCCTTGCCGGCTTTCATCTTCCGCAAAGCTTTTACTACCTCTTCTCTGTTTACCAAAACATTTTCCCTAACCCTCCCACTTTCCACACCACCTCGACCAAAACACCCTATATCTGCCACTCTATCATCAAACACATTCAACAAACCTTCAAAATACTCACTCCATCTCCTTCTCACATCACCACTACTTGTTATCACCTGTCCATTAGCCCCCTTCACTGAAGTTCACATTTGCTTTCTTATCTTACGCACTTTATTTACCTCCTTTGAGAACATCTTTTTATTCTCCCTAAAATTTAATGATACTCTCTCACCCCAACTCTCACTTGCCCTCTTTTTCACCTCTTGCACCTTTCTCTTGAAATTCTGTCTCTTTTATACATCTTCCACTCATTTGCATTTTTCCCTGCAAACATCGTCCATATAACTCTCTCTTCTCTTTCACTAATAATCTTACTTCTTCATCCCACCACTCACTACCCTTTCTAATCAACCCACCTCCCACGCTTCTCATGCCACAAGCATCTTTTGCGCAAGCCATCACTTCTTCCCTAAATACATCCCATTCCTCCACCACTCCCCTTACTTCCATTGTCCAAGGTTGCGTCGACAGGAATGAATACAGGTCTTCTTCGTGGATGGTAGTCAATGAAGATCAGGCGGCCTTTGTAGATTTATTACAAAAGAATATGTATGTACATCTGTAGTACTCTGGGCTATAGTCTTGTGACACACTACGACACACCCTAGTGAACAGTGTGACGATGCTGGCCAGTGTGTCCCCTCGGGTCACACTGACTGGAGTTATATGGGAGTCCGTCAACACCCATTCAACAACGTGTTCAAATAACAGATCAGATCTTACGTGTTCAAACATCCTGAGTAACAGTAGCCCGTGGGAACATGCATCTAACTCTATGTAACTTACAGTAAAATGATAATAACAAATAGTTAATGAAAAATTAATGGTAGTGTGCGTGAGTCTTACATTTTGCTCGACCACAACCTGGCTCAAGCTCCTGCGAGCCATGAAAAGTTATGGTTATTTATGAAATAATACTGAGTACAGAAATAAGCAAATTACAGTTATTAACAAGAGTTACTCCTATATCAACTAGTATTCTTGAGAAGATAGATAACACACTCTACAATTGTTAGAGGATTAAAAAGATATATATATATATATATATATATATATATATATATATATATATATATATATATATATATATATATATATATATATATATATATATATATGCATTTACCTCCCTAACAACCCCATCCATAAACAAATTAAACAACCATGGAGACATCACACAGCCCTGCCGCAAACCTACATTCACTGAGAACCAATCACTTTCCTCTCTTCCTACACGTAAAAATGCCTTACATCCTCGATAAAAACTTTTCACTGCTTCTAACAACTTTCCTCCCACACCATATATTCTTAATACCTTCCACAGAGCATCTCTATCAACTCTATCATATGCCTTCTCCAGATCCATAAATACTACATACAAATCCATTTGCTTTTCTAAGTATTTCTCACATACATTCTTCAAAGCAAACACCTGATCCACACATCCTCAACCACTTCTGAAACCACACTGCTCTTCCCCAATCTGATGCTCTGTACATGCCTTCACCCTCTCAATCAATACCCTCCCATATAATTTACCAGGAATACTCAACAAACTTATACCTCTGTAATTTGAGCACTCACTCTTATCCCCTTTGCCTTTGTACAATGGCACTATGCACGCATTCCGCCAATCCTCAGGCACCTCACCATTAGTCATACATACATTAAATAACCTTACCAACCAGTCAACAATACAGTCACCCCCTTTTTTAATAAATTCCACCGCAATACCATCCAAACCTGCTGCCTTGCCGGCTTTCATCTTCCGCAAAGCTTTCACTACCTCCTCTCTGTTTACCAAATCATTTTCCCTAACCCTCTCACTTTGCACACCACCTCGACCAAAACACCCTATATCTGCCACTCTATCATCAAACACATTCAACAAACCTTCAAAATACTCACTCCATCTCCTTCTCACATCACCACTACTTGTTATCACATCCCCATTTGCGCCCTTCACTGAAGTTCCCATTTGCTCCCTTGTCTTACGCACTTTATTTACCTCCTTCCAGAACATCTTTTTATTCTCCCTAAAATTTAATGATACTCTCTCACCCCAACTCTCATTTGCCCTTTTTTTCACCTCTTGCACCTTTCTCTTGACCTCCTGTCTCTTTCTTTTATACATCTCCCACTCAATTGCATTTTTTCCCTGCAAAAATCGTCCAAAAGCCTCTCTCTTCTCTTTCACTAATACTCTTACTTCTTCATCCCACCACTCACTACTCTTTCTAATCAACCCACCTCCCACTCTTCTCATGCCACAAGCATCTTTTGCGCAATCCATCACTGATTCCCTATATACATCCCATTCATCCCCCACTCCCCTTACTTCCATTGTTCTCACCTTTTTCCATTCTGTACTCAGTCTCTCCTGGTACTTCCTCACACAGGTCTCCTTCTCAAGCTCACTTACTCTCACCACCCTCTTCACCCCAACATTCACTCTTCTTTTCTGAAAACCCATACAAATCTTCACCTTAGCCTCCACAAGATAATGATCAGACATCCCTTCAGTTGCACCTCTCAGCACATTAACATCCAAAAGTCTCTCTTTCGCACGCCTGTCAATTAACACGTAATCCAATAACGCTCTCTGGCCATCTCTCCTACTTACATAAGTATACTTATGTATATCTCGCTTTTTAAACCAGGTATTCCCAATCATCAGTCCTTTTTCAGCACATAAATCTACAAGCTCTTCACCATTTCCATTTACAACACTGAACACCCCATGTATACCAATCATTCCCTCAACTGCCACATTACTCACCTTTGCATTCAAATCACCCATCACTATGACCCGGTCTCGTGCATCAAAACCACTAACACACTCATTCAGCTGCTCCCAAAACACTTGCCTCTCTTGATCTTTCTTCTCATGCCCAGGTGCATATGCACCAATAATCACCCACCTCTCTCCATCAACTTTCAGTTTTACCCATATTAATCGAGAATTTACTTTCTTACACTCTATCACATACTCCCACAACTCCTGTTTCAGGAGTATTGCTACTCCTTCCCTTGCTCTTGTCCTCTCACTAACCCCTGACTTTACTCCCCAGACATTCCCAAACCACTCTTCCCCTTTACCCTTGAGCTTCGTTTCACTCAGAGCCAAAACATCCAGGTTCCTTTCCTCAAACATACTACCTATCTCTCCTTTTTTCACATCTTGGTTACATTCACACACATTTAGGCACCCCACTCTGAGCCTTCGAGGAGGATGAGCACTCCCCGCGTGACTCCTTCTTCTGTTTCCCATTTTAGAAAGTTAATACAATGAGGGGAGGATTTCTGGCCCCCCGCTCCCGTCACCTCTAGTCGCTTTCTACGACACGCGAGGAATACGTGGGAAGTATTCTTTCACCCCTAACCCCAGGGATAATATACATATATATATACATATACACATACACACACATACACATACATACGCACATATACACACACACACACACATACATATATATACATGGAGTTTTGGAAAGAGGGGCAAGTATGAAGTCTGTTGGGGATGAGAGAGCTTGGGAAGTGAGTCAGTTGTGTTCGCTGATGATACAGCGCTGGTGGCTGATTCATATGAGAAACTGCAGAAGCTGGTGACTGAGTTTGGAAAAGTGTGTGGAAGAAGAAAGTTAAGAGTAAATGTGAATAAGAGCAAAGTTATTAGGTACAGTAGGGTTGAGGGTCAAGTCAATTGGGAGGTGAGTTTGAATGGAGAAAAACTGGAGGAAGTGAAGTGTTTTAGATATCTGGGAGTGGATCTGGCAGCGGATGGAACCATGGAAGCGGAAGTGGATCATAGGGTGGGGGAAGGGGCGAAAATCCTGGGGGCCTTGAAGAATGTGTGGAAGTCGAGAACATTATCTCGGAAAGCAAAAATGGTTATGTTTGAAGGAATAGTGGTTCCAACAATGTTGTATGGTTGCGAGGCGTGGGCTATGGATAGAGTTGTGCGCAGGAGGATGGATGTGCTGGATATGAGATGTTTGAGGACAATGTGTGGTGTGAGGTGGTTTGATCGAGTGAGTAATGTAAGGGTAAGAGAGATGTGTGGAAATAAAAAGAGCGTGGTTGAGAGAGCAGAAGAGGGTGTTTTGAAGTGGTTTGGGCACATGGAGAGGATGAGTGAGGAAACATTGACCAAGAGGATATATGTGTCGGAGGTGGAGGGAACAAGGAGAAGAGGGAGACCAAATTGGAGGTGGAAAGATGTAGTGAAAAAGATTTTGTGTGATCGGGGCCTGAACATGCAGGAGGGTGAAAGGAGGGCAAGGAATAGAGTGAATTGGAGCGATGTGGTATACCGGGGTTGACATGCTGTCAGTGGATTGAAGCAAGGCATGTGAAGCGTCTGGGGTAAACCATGGAAAGCTGTGTAGGTATGTATATTTGCGTGTGTGGACGTATGTATATGCATGTGTATGGGGGGGGGGGGGTTTGAGCCATTTCTTTCGTCTGTTTCCTTGCGCTACCTCGCAAACGCGGGAGACAGCGACAAAGTATAATAAAGAAAAATAATAATATATATATATATATATATATATATGTATATATATATATATATATATATATATATATATATATATATATATATATATATATATATATATATATATATATATATATATATATATATATATATATATATATATATATATATATGTTATAAAGAAAATCAGTATGCAAAAAAAAAATTCAAACAACTCATTCAATATATATCATTCTGGAGTTAGATTCCTCCTTACATAAGGAAGTGCTGCTGCGACTACCTTCTGAACATCCAATGTGGCTGAAGGGAATTCTATATTAGACACCCTATGTCGTAGACGACAATATAAGAGGAATACTATGAATAATAATATGAGTGCAATAGACAACGAAATAATTGAAAATCCAGAAACATGAGAAGTGTACTTAAAAGGTACAAAAGCCAAAACATCTATTGCAGAATCTAAATCTTCTTGAACCATAGATGGAAGGTGTTGGATATTTACTTCATTAATGATGGATAAGTTGATGTTATGGGGGATTCGTTCTATACTCGGGATAGCTCTATCAATCTGGCCTAAAAAATGATCATGAGTTCCGAACAATTTGAAACTTGAACTGATAACAGTACATTGCTGTCCTAACTGAATGTGTCCCAGAAACAAATAAGATTTGGGATGACTGGGTGGGCAATGAATGAGAACATTTTGTGGTTCTGGAAAAAACAGTACGTGATACTTGTCCATACTTTCAATCCAAGGTTCAGTAACAGTAATTTCCTTACAGGAACAGGAATGAAGAACATTTTGTTGATGCCCTAAAAGTAGTTGGTACTCACATGAGTTTGTTTGTAAATCATGAAAAACCAAGGTATTGGGGGGGCAAATCAAGTTGTCAAGCAATGGTTTATGGCACAATGCTAAATCATGCAAGGAAGGATGTGCAATCAACGAGGAATTAATATTATATAAGAGAAAGGTCATGTTATCAGCAAGGATGATAGTCTTCTGCAACTCTTTTGTATAATTAAAAGGGAATGGTATTACGTTCCAAAGGCTGTAAATATTGGAGTCAGTGAATGGTATGTGGATAATAACCGCTTCAAGGATCACGTCAACCGTTAGTAAGGAGTAATAACTGGCCACGTGATGTAGAGGGAGAGCTGGGGTGTAACCGAATTTCGTCATCGCTTGTTTAATGATACGTGTGAGTTCCGAGAAGGGAAAAAACGATGGTGTGACAACTTGGTTTGCCAGATTATTAACATCTTCCAATAAGTCAGTGAAATAATGTGCATAATAAGTGATTTGGGTATATAAACTATCAACATATGTGGAAATAGTCACTATAGCATATATAGTATTAACATACTTTGACAGTAGTGCAACTTGTTGTGTCCGGTTATTAACAGTTAACATCATGTCATTCAAATATCTAGAATGTTGTTTTAAGACCTTAGCTTCGGCTTTAATAAACCTGTTGTTAAGAAGTTGTTGAAATTGTAAAGATGCAATCTGATTCCTAACTGAATTAAGTTCTTCCTGAGTAACAGTACCAAACAAGTATGATTGGAGGGACCCTACAAAATTAAGCAGACCTCTCTTGCTTCTCCTCTGCTTTTCTGTGTTCATCCTGGTATTAGTATTTACTGGAGATTCAATATCTTGTATTATGTCATACAGAATCACACAAGTACTATTCAATTTCCAGGTCCACTGGTTTAACAAAGTTGGAGGAGGAGCAACACTAGAGTTTCTGATGAACGCACTGTTGTAAAACTTGAGTAAGGTAGACCGTAAGCGAGGTACGGCCTCCATTAGTTTCACTAGATTATCGTAAGTGTAGGGTAGACCCTCCAGGCCCAACTTAACCGAGACTGTGTCCCTCACGAGGCGGACCCCGCGGGGAGTCTTGAGAAGGGCGCCTGGTACTGCCATGGTGTCATATACAGGAAGACACCATAAGGACATGAGAAGGAAGAACCTGGAAAATGATAAACTTAGCAACTTCTTATAGGCGAGGTCTTAATGAATACTGATGTGTGTGTGGTGGTCATGTTAGGGTATTCAGTTCTGGTGTGGGGACAGTCTGAACAGTTGTAGAAGTTGTTTGGGTGACATTGTTTGTGGTTTGAGGAGTACTTTCCGTTGTGGTACCGGAATGATCATGTTCAGAATACTGTAAAACTTTCAAGTGGTCCTCATGTTCTTCACGAATGTCACCTGTATTTAGATGTCGAACCCTGAACTTATGTCCCTTTAAATGAGCTAAGACTCTATAGGGGCCAGAAAATTTTGGATCAAGTTTAGGAACCTCACTTCTAGAGTTAAATTCCTGCACCATTACCAAGAGTCCGGGAGCCACCTTTGATGGTTTCGTGGATTTATTAGCCTAGTTTATGAAGGTTGCAGTGGCTTCACCTAGATTTTCCTTGATTCTTTGATGAATCAATTGAGTCGTGCGATATTTTTCCGCTACAACTGATTTCTGGACCGCTGGACATGAAGGAAGGGACGCTATTATGTCATACGGCAACACTTTATCAAAACCGTGTAAGGCGTGGAAGGGAGTGTATTCAATTGACTTATGATAAGCTGAGTTTAATGAACATTGGACATCAGACAGGTATTCATCCCATTCATCATGATCAAAATTAATGTTGGTGCGAAGACACTGGAGGATCTTACGGTTCAACCTTTCTGCCAGGCCATTCGAGGCTGGATGATGTGCCATTATGTTACATTTATTTATGTTATACAATTTACAGATTTCTTCTGATAATGAGTTATTAAATTCGCCACCATTATCTGTAACCAAAATCTTAGGAGCATTATGTCTGTCTAAGATATATTTTTTGAACGCCTTAGCGACCGTGGCTGCGTCTTTATTTTGAACTGGGACTAATTCACAATATCTCGTGAAGGCATCAGTAATTACTAAAATGTATCTGTAGCCTGCCATAGACCTAGGGAAACCTCCTAATATGTCCATGTGAACTCTTTCCCATGGGTATGTAGGTAAAGGATAATTCAACACAGTCTGTGGGGTAGTGGGACTTCCCTTGTATGTGTTACATGTTTGGCACCTCAAAATATAATCCTTAATGTTTTTCTGCATTCTTGGCCAGAAATACCTCAAACGAGTTTGCTTATAGCATTTATCTGTGCCTGGGTGTGCGGCCTGCGGTGAATCATGTGCTAACTTCAAGAAATCCTGTACTAATGTTGTTGGAATTATTGTTTGCTTAACAACACGGGCGGGTACTCCTAATTTCGCGTCCCTGCACAAGACTCCCTGCGCTAAATACAATTCTCTGACTGGAACAATTGTTTTAGCATCCAATGAAGATCTTAAACCCTCTAGGTATTCTATGACAGGACCCCAGACTGGGTCATCTCGTTGATGTCGTGTCAACCTTTCTACATCAAAATCTACGGGGCTATTACCTACAGTGACTGTACCCACTCTGCGGGAGAGTGCGTCTGCAACTACATTGGATGAACCCGAAACAAAGCGAAAATCTGGGTCAAATGCTTGTATAGTTAAAAACACCTCTGAAACTTTCCTGTAGGATCTTGTCTTTGAAAAATACCTAACAGTGCTCTGTGATCTGTATAAACTGTAATAGGGTAACCATATATGTATTCCTTAAAATGTTTGAGTGGCCAAACAACTGCAAGGCGTTCCAATTCTGTTATTGAGTATTTCGATTCCGTCGTCGAACATGTACGGCTCGCATAAGCTATGGGAAAAAGTCTACCCTTATTTGACTCCTGCATAAGTACAGCTCCAAGACCCTCTTTACAATCATCTGTGTGCAAAATGAAGGGTTTCTCAAAGTTGGGAAATCGAAGGATAGGTGCTTCTATCAAGTGTCGCTTGAGTAAGTTAAACGCATTGTCTTGCGCTGTTGACCACTGGAATGTAACTCCCTGTTTCAGAAGTGAAGTGAGTGGGTTTGCGATCTTCGCGAAATTAGCGATAAATCTTCGATAATATCCTGCTAAACCAAGGAAGGATTTGACCTTGTCTGTTGTGGAAGGGACTGGCCATTCCACAATTGTTCTTACTTTATCTGCATTAGGTTGAATACCGTTTTCGTCAACGGTGTGACCTAAGTAATTAATTCGTGTCTGTAGAAAGGAACATTTGGATAACTTGACTTTTAGGTTTGCATCCTTAAGTCGCAGAAATACTCTCTCAAGACTTTTGAAATGAGAAGCAATATCTGGAGACATGACAATTATATCATCAAGATAAACCAATACTTCTTTGCCCAACATGTGACGAAAAATGTTAGTCATTAACCTTGAGAAGGTGATTGGTGAGGAATGAAGACCGAAGGGCATGCATATGAACTGCCAATGACCATCTGGCGTACTGAACGCAGTCAGGGGACGGCTTTCCTCTGACAAGGGAATCTGCCAAAATCCGCTTAGTAAATCCAAAGTTGAAATTACCTTATTGTTACCGAGGCTATGAAGAAGCTCTGATACCACTGGTAATGGGAAACGATCTTTCAAAGTGACCTTGTTGAGTTTTCTAAAATCTATGACTGGTCTAAAAGTTCCGTCCTTTTTCGGAACGATCAGAAGTGGTGAATTCCATGGTGACCGTGATTCTTCTATGACCTTATCTTTCAACATGTCCTGAACCAGTTTGCTTGCTATGTCTCTGTGTGCGTTTGGCAAGCGATAGGCTGGGACGTAAATGGGACGTGTGTTTTTCTCTAAGTTAATAGCGTGAACATCCAAATGAGTTCTACCGAGTGGTTCACCCGATAAGGCAATAGTAGACCTTTACTGGTTAAGTAGGTCTGTTAACTGGTCAACATGCTTGGTTAATCCTACCTTGGGTATCATGTCAGGGGTGATGGTGGGGAGCTGACTCGAGCCGTGCACTGCTGAGTCAGGGGCAGGAGGAGTAAGCGGTGGTGGGTTAATGGAATGTGAGACTAGACGGATGTTAAACTCACGTTACTCCTCGTCTTGAATTCCGGACTTCAAAACGGAGAATTCCACAAGCTTGATCCCTCTACAGAGACGGACAGGAGTGGGTCCCGTATTGGCAATGTATACGGTAACCTCTCCATCTGCGGTCTCATGAATAGAGGCATCCATCGATAGCCCTTTGACAGTTAGTGATGAAGGTTCAGCAACTACTCTTAGTGCGAGATCACCCTGACTATGTCTCAGTCCATGATCAGTCATCCACTTTCGAGAAAGTGAGAGAGGAACCTTCGTTAATGTGTTACTATGCAGAGTAATATTTGTTGGAAGTTTACCAGGGCAATGAGTAGAAAAATAAAAGGGGTGGGTATTAGCCTTCGTGAAGCAGGACGTGGGAGCAGATGTATTAATGACCCTGACTGAGTGAGAACTCTTCTCTGACAACGGCAGGAAAGTATTATCAACACAAACAACATTTTCATGATAAATAGGACAGATCTTATGTTGTGCCATAGAATGGCGTCCTAGTAACAAGTTAGCAGGAAAAGTTACACCTCGAACAATGTACGGGGTTATGGTAATGACCAAGTCGCCAATGCGAATGTTCATTTTAATAGTGCCCCTTACGTCGAGATTTTCATTTGAGATACTTTGAAGGGGTGGGTAAAAGTCCGAGTATTTAACAAGTTGAGTGCGCATTAATAGTTGAACGAAATCATAATGGACGACATCTGCTTCCGCGCCACTGTCTAGAAAGATTGTGATTGGCTTATTCTGGAAAGAACCCACTAAATCGAAACTTGTAATGTGAGAAAATGGCGAAGAACGAAAATGTCTTAAGAGTTCCTTATGTGACGGAGTCTTGTCATGAGCGAGAGATTGTCATTGTCGATGATGACATGATGAATCTGTGTTAGATGACGTCTGTCTAGCTAATGCTCGGCATTCCGCTGAAGTGTGTCTAGCGTTCTTATGATATGAACACCTGTCTGGTGTTGTGGGGCTCGAGCGGGTGAAGTTCAGCTTGGTGTGTGACTGCAGGAAATTATGACACGGTCTGCAGCATTGTGATGACCGAGGTTGTGATGCCATGGGTCGTTGACTGCGTTTGTTGTTCTGGTCGAGGCGTGAGAAAGAGTCCGATGTGTAAGTACACACATTCGCTTTATGTCCTGTTTGGTGACACCGGAAACACGTAACCTTATGTGAGTGTTTGTCATCACTGCATCGCTTTAAGTGGCCGTGAGAGGAATGATTGTGTTGATCACTAGAATGTTTCCTCATACATTGGGAAGCCGACACCCTCCCCAGTGTCTTGGTGTTGTGATATCCACCTTTCTTTTTAGTGTAACTCAATACTTTCGTTACTGACCATGATGGGTCGATGTCTTCATCAAGTAACCGCCGAGCTACGTTTGGAGGCAGGTCCTTGAGAATGAAGAGTAGGTGTAATAAACGCAGGAGTGTTTGCACATGAGTTTCAGGCTTCATCATGGCCGACATCCAGGGTGAGGATTCGTAAGCCTGCCTAAATAACCTCATTCTTCCATGTAAGGTACTCCAGTGATCAGGGATTGACGTATCATCCGTGTATGTAGTGTTCAGAGCACGTAAAAGGACGGTTAGTAGATTATCTGAGAATGATTCCTCACAACCTAATTTAAACAAAGTTTTAAATTCCTCCCAAGATGTACAGTTTTGAACATCCTCTGAGTCATAAACAACCCTAGCGTAATTGTTAGGCTTGTTGAAATCAATGAGATTTTTAGCAGCCGATATAAGCGCTTTGTCTCCTGACTCAACATTATGTTCAACACTGTCTTCTACGTTCCTGATCCACCGATCAAAATTTGATAGTTTACCATCAAATAACTCGTGTGGTTCCCTAGCTTGTTTTAGTGTGAAAACTGTTTTTTGTGAAGTATCTGATTGTCCTGAGTTTTCGTGAGGTGGAGGGGGAGGTGTGGTAGCGTATGGGAAGGTTTCTGTGGGTCATCTGTGTCACCAGAATCTGTCAAAACAACTTTGTGCGACGTCGCCATTTTAGAAGGTTGGTTCCGTTTATAGTAAGGGATCCTAGGTAATTTCCTAAGTACATATGAACCTTTACGATTACCGCATGGAATATCTTTGGACATGTAATACAATCAGACTTAAAGTGTTTAAGTAATAAACCTCTCGAAAAAATCAAAATACAATGAACACTATTGTCCTAATCCAAAATACCTAACCTGAATATTATTTGAAAATATCATACTGAAATAAAGGCAATAAAAAGTATGGGATAACAATATAACATATCAATACAACATTCTGTATGCGAAAGTAATCGTCACTAAAAACAACAGTATCAATGTATGAAAACATAAGAATATATGCAAGAAAAACCCTTAGATTAATTTGGTAAGCTACAAGGACGAATAGTCATATTACCCAAAAGTATATATATATATATATATATATATATATATATATATATATATATATATATATATATATATATATATATATATATATATATATATATATATATATATATATATATATATATATATATATATATATATATATATATATATATATATATATATATATATATTTATAGACTAGGAACTAGTAACACACAAAAGGAGCATACCTCACAGAGTGAACCATTTTGACACAGTTCTTATGTGAATGGGAGAATCGCTCGCTTAGACGTCTCGGGTGTGGCGTAGCGAGGTGTAGACGTGTGCAGAGGAGCGGCTCGCTAGCAGGAAAGTTGAGTGAGCAACAGGGGCCGGACCACGCGATGCTGACGTCTGGGATGTCGCCACGACTGCTGATGGTGCGTCTCTGGAGTGGTCGACAGGATGACCTCCACGTTGGTGTTGGCAGGATCGCTGACCTTGCTGGAGATGCGTGGATGTGATGACAACACTACACGGTGGAGGCGCTGTGTTTCCTTGCAAGTGACACAGTGTCAGCAATACAATAAAGACGTATCTTCACCGCCTGGAGATAAGGGTGATGGAGAACGTAGTCGGCCGTGGATTCCGCCCTTAACGTCCAGTGGAGCGAGCGCCAAGACTGTCAGGTAGGCTTGTATGACTGCTGGGACCACCAGGTGTAGAAATATGAAGTAGATGTGACGGTCGTCCGCGGTCACGTAGGTTCTTACTTCGCTGCCACCACTTGTAAGGTTGCGTCGACAGGAATGAATACATGTCTTCTTCGTGGATGGTAGTCAATGAAGATCAGGCGGCCTTTGTAGATTTATTACAAAAGAATATGTATGTACATCTGTAGTACTCTGGGCTATAGTCTTTTGACACACTACGACACATTCTAGTGAACAGTGTGACGATGCTGGCCAGTGTGTCCCCTCGGGTCACAGTGACAGGAGTTATATGGGAGTCCGTCAACACCCGTTCAACAACGTGTTCAAATAACAGATCAGATCTTACGTGTTCAAACATCCTGAGTAACAGTAGCCCGTGGGAACAGTGGGCCCGTGGGAACATGCATCTAACTCTATGTAACTCACAGTAAAATGATAATAACAAATAGTTAATGAAAAATTAATGGTAGTATGCGTGAGTCTTACACTTTTTCAATTCTGTACTCAGTCTCTCCTGGTACTTCCACACACAACTCTCCTTCCCAAGCTCACTTACTCTCACCACCCTCTTCACCCCAACATTCTTTCTTCTTTCCTGAAAACCCATATAAATCTTCACCTTCGCCTCCACAAGATAATGATCAGACATCCCTCCAGTTGCACCTCTCAGCACATTAACATCCAAAAGTCTCTCTTTCGCGCGCCTGTCAATTAACACGTAATCCGATAACGCTCTCTGGCCATCTCTCCTACTTACATACGTATACTTACGTATATCTCGCTTTTTAAACCAGGTATTCCCAATCACCAGTCCTTTTTCAGCACATAAATCTACAAGCTCTTCACCATTTCCATTTACAACGCTGAACGCCCCAATTATACCAATTGTTCCCTCAACTGCCACATTACTCACCTTTACATTCAAATCACCCATCACTATAACCCGGTCTTGTGCATCAAAACCACTAACACACTCATTCAGCTGTTCCCAAAACACTTTAATTTGTTTATGGATGGGGTTGTTAGGGAGGTGAATGCAAGAGTTTTGGAAAGAGGGGTAAGTATGAAGCCTGTTGGGGATGAGAGAGCTTGGGAAGTGAGTCAGTTGTTGTTCGCTGATGATACAGCTCTGGTGGCTGATTCATGTGAGAAACTGCAGAAGCTGGTGACTTAGTTTGGTAAAGTGTGTGAAAGAAGAAAGTTGAGAGTAAATGTGAATAAGAGTAAGTTATTAGGCACAGTAGGGTTGAGGGTCAAGTCAATTGGGAGATAAGTTTGAATGGAGAGAAACTGGAGGAAGTAAAGTGTTTTAGATATCTGGGAGTAGATCTGGGAGCGGATGGAACCATGGAAGCGAAAGTGAATCATAGGGTAGGGGAGGGGGCGATTTTCCTGGGAGACTTGAAGAATGTGTGGAAGTCGAGAACATTATCTAGGAAAGCAAAAATGGGTATGTTTGAAGGAATATTGGTTCCAACAATGTTTCATGGCTGCGAGGCGTGGGCTATGGATAGAATCGTGCGCAGGAGGGTGGATGTGCTGGAAATGAGATGTTTGAGGACAATGTGTGGTGTGCGGTGGTTTGATCGAGTAAGTAATGTAAGGGTAAGACAGATGTGTGGAAATAAAAAGAGCGTGGTTGAGAGAGGAGAAGCGGGTGTTTTGAAATGGTTTGGCCACATGGAGAGAATGAGTGAGGAAAGATTGACCAAGAGGATATATGTGTCGGAGGTTGAGGGAACGAGGAGAAGTGGGAGGCCTAATTGGAGGTGGAGAGATGTAGTGAAAAAGATTTTGAGTGATTGGGGCCTGAACATGCAGGAGGGTGGAAGGCGGGCAAGGAATAGAGTGAATTGGATCGATGTGGTATACCGGGGTCAACGTGCTGTCAGTGGATTGAATCAGGGCATGTGAAGCGTCTGGGGTAAACCATGGAAAGCTGTGTAGGTATGTATATTTGCGTGTGTGGACGTATGTATATGCATGTGTATGGGGGGGGGGGGGGGTTTGAGCCATTTCTTTCGTCTGTTTCCTTGCGCTACCTCGCAAACGCGGGAGACAGCGACAAAGTATAATAAAGAAAAATAATAATATATATATATATATATATATATATGTATATATATATATATATATATATATATATATATTATATATATATATATATATATATATATATATATATATATATATATATATATATATATATATATATATATATATATATATATATGTTATAAAGAAAATCAGTATGCAAAAAAAAAATTCAAACAACTCATTCAATATATATCATTCTGGAGTTAGATTCCTCCTTACATAAGGAAGTGCTGCTGCGACTACCTTCTGAACATCCAATGTGGCTGAAGGGAATTCTATATTAGACACCCTATGTCGTAGACGACAATATAAGAGGAATACTATGAATAATAATATGAGTGCAATAGACAACGAAATAATTGAAAATCCAGAAACATGAGAAGTGTACTTAAAAGGTACAAAAGCCAAAACATCTATTGCAGAATCTAAATCTTCTTGAACCATAGATGGAAGGTGTTGGATATTTACTTCATTAATGATGGATAAGTTGATGTTATGGGGATTCGTTCTATACTCGGGATAGCTCTATCAATCTGGCCCAAAAAATGATCATGAGTTCCGAACAATTTGAAACTTGAACTGATAACAGTACATTGCTGTCCTAACTGAATGTGTCCCAGAAACAAATAAGATTTGGGATGATTGGGTGGGCAATGAATGAGAACATTTTGTGGTTCTGGAAAAAACAGTACGTGATACTTGTCCATACTTTCAATCCAAGGTTCAGTAACAGTAATTTCCTTACAGAACAGGAATGAAGAACATTTTGTTGATGCTCTAAAAGTAGTTGGTACTCACATGAGTTTGTTTGTAAATCATGAAAAACCAAGGTATTGGGGGGCAAATCAAGTTGTCAAGCAATGGTTTATGGCACAATGCTAAATCATGCAAGGAAGGATGTGCAATCAACGAGGAATTAATATTATATAAGAGAAAGGTCATGTTATCAGCAAGGATGATAGTCTTCTGCAACTCTTTTGTATAATTAAAAGGGAATGGTATTACGTTCCAAAGGCTGTAAATATTGGAGTCAGTGAATGGTATGTGGATAATAACCGCTTCAAGGATCACGTCAACCGTTAGTAAGGAGTAATAACTGGCCACGTGATGTAGAGGGAGAGCTGGGGTGTAACCGAATTTCGTCATCGCTTGTTTAATGATACGTGTGAGTTCCGAGAAGGGAAAAAACGATGGTGTGACAACTTGGTTTGCCAGATTATTAACATCTTCCAATAAGTCAGTGAAATAATGTGCATAATAAGTGATTTGGGTATATAAACTATCAACATATGTGGAAATAGTCACTATAGCATATATAGTATTAACATACTTTGACAGTAGTGCAACTTGTTGTGTCCGGTTATTAACAGTTAACATCATGTCATTCAAATATCTAGAATGTTGTTTTAAGACCTTAGCTTCGGCTTTAATAAACCTGTTGTTAAGAAGTTGTTGAAATTGTAAAGATGCAATCTGATTCCTAACTGAATTAAGTTCTTCCTGAGTAACAGTACCAAACAAGTATGATTGGAGGGACCCTACAAAATTAAGCAGACCTCTCTTGCTTCTCCTCTGCTTTTCTGTGTTCATCCTGGTATTAGTATTTACTGGAGATTCAATATCTTGTATTATGTCATACAGAATCACACAAGTACTATTCAATTTCCAGGTCCACTGGTTTAACAAAGTTGGAGGAGGAGCAACACTAGAGTTTCTGATGAACGCACTGTTGTAAAACTTGAGTAAGGTAGACCGTAAGCGAGGTACGGCCTCCATTAGTTTCACTAGATTATCGTAAGTGTAGGGTAGACCCTCCAGGCCCAACTTAACCGAGACTGTGTCCCTCACGAGGCGGACCCCGCGGGGAGTCTTGAGAAGGGCGCCTGGTACTGCCATGGTGTCATATACAGGAAGACACCATAAGGACATGAGAAGGAAGAACCTGGAAAATGATAAACTTAGCAACTTCTTATAGGCGAGGTCTTAATGAATACTGATGTGTGTGTGGTGGTCATGTTAGGGTATTCAGTTCTGGTGTGGGGACAGTCTGAACAGTTGTAGAAGTTGTTTGGGTGACATTGTTTGTGGTTTGAGGAGTACTTTCCGTTGTGGTACCGGAATGATCATGTTCAGAATACTGTAAAACTTTCAAGTGGTCCTCATGTTCTTCACGAATGTCACCTGTATTTAGATGTCGAACCCTGAACTTATGTCCCTTTAAATGAGCTAAGACTCTATAGGGGCCAGAAAATTTTGGATCAAGTTTAGGAACCTCACTTCTAGAGTTAAATTCCTGCACCATTACCAAGAGTCCGGGAGCCACCTTTGATGGTTTCGTGGATTTATTAGCCTAGTTTATGAAGGTTGCAGTGGCTTCACCTAGATTTTCCTTGATTCTTTGATGAATCAATTGAGTCGTGCGATATTTTTCCGCTACAACTGATTTCTGGACCGCTGGACATGAAGGAAGGGACGCTATTATGTCATACGGCAACACTTTATCAAAACCGTGTAAGGCGTGGAAGGGAGTGTATTCAATTGACTTATGATAAGCTGAGTTTAATGAACATTGGACATCAGACAGGTATTCATCCCATTCATCATGATCAAAATTAATGTTGGTGCGAAGACACTGGAGGATCTTACGGTTCAACCTTTCTGCCAGGCCATTCGAGGCTGGATGATGTGCCATTATGTTACATTTATTTATGTTATACAATTTACAGATTTCTTCTGATAATGAGTTATTAAATTCGCCACCATTATCTGTAACCAAAATCTTAGGAGCATTATGTCTGTCTAAGATATATTTTTTGAACGCCTTAGCGACCGTGGCTGCGTCTTTATTTTGAACTGGGACTAATTCACAATATCTCGTGAAGGCATCAGTAATTACTAAAATGTATCTGTAGCCTGCCATAGACCTAGGGAAACCTCCTAATATGTCCATGTGAACTCTTTCCCATGGGTATGTAGGTAAAGGATAATTCAACACAGTCTGTGGGGTAGTGGGACTTCCCTTGTATGTGTTACATGTTTGGCACCTCAAAATATAATCCTTAATGTTTTTCTGCATTCTTGGCCAGAAATACCTCAAACGAGTTTGCTTATAGCATTTATCTGTGCCTGGGTGTGCGGCCTGCGGTGAATCATGTGCTAACTTCAAGAAATCCTGTACTAATGTTGTTGGAATTATTGTTTGCTTAACAACACGGGCGGGTACTCCTAATTTCGCGTCCCTGCACAAGACTCCCTGCGCTAAATACAATTCTCTGACTGGAAACAATTGTTTTAGCATCCAATGAAGATCTTAAACCCTCTAGGTATTCTATGACAGGACCCCAGACTGGGTCATCTCGTTGATGTCGTGTCAACCTTTCTACATCAAAATCTACGGGGCTATTACCTACAGTGACTGTACCCACTCTGCGGGAGAGTGCGTCTGCAACTACATTGGATGAACCCGAAACAAAGCGAAAATCTGGGTCAAATGCTTGTATAGTTAAAAACACCTCTGAAACTTTCCTGTAGGATCTTGTCTTTGAAAAATACCTAACAGTGCTCTGTGATCTGTATAAACTGTAATAGGGTAACCATATATGTATTCCTTAAAATGTTTGAGTGGCCAAACAACTGCAAGGCGTTCCAATTCTGTTATTGAGTATTTCGATTCCGTCGTCGAACATGTACGGCTCGCATAAGCTATGGGAAAAAGTCTACCCTTATTTGACTCCTGCATAAGTACAGCTCCAAGACCCTCTTTACAATCATCTGTGTGCAAAATGAAGGGTTTCTCAAAGTTGGGAAATCGAAGGATAGGTGCTTCTATCAAGTGTCGCTTGAGTAAGTTAAACGCATTGTCTTGCGCTGTTGACCACTGGAATGTAACCCCCTGTTTCAGAAGTGAAGTGAGTGGGTTTGCGATCTTCGCGAAATTAGCGATAAATCTTCGATAATATCCTGCTAAACCAAGGAAGGATTTGACCTTGTCTGTTGTGGAAGGGACTGGCCATTCCACAATTGTTCTTACTTTATCTGCATTAGGTTGAATACCGTTTTCGTCAACGGTGTGACCTAAGTAATTAATTCGTGTCTGTAGAAAGGAACATTTGGATAACTTGACTTTTAGGTTTGCATCCTTAAGTCGCAGAAATACTCTCTCAAGACTTTTGAAATGAGAAGCAATATCTGGAGACATGACAATTATATCATCAAGATAAACCAATACTTCTTTGCCCAACATGTGACGAAAAATGTTAGTCATTAACCTTGAGAAGGTGATTGGTGAGGAATGAAGACCGAAGGGCATGCATATGAACTGCCAATGACCATCTGGCGTACTGAACGCAGTCAGGGGACGGCTTTCCTCTGACAAGGGAATCTGCCAAAATCCGCTTAGTAAATCCAAAGTTGAAATTACCTTATTGTTACCGAGGCTATGAAGAAGCTCTGATACCACTGGTAATGGGAAACGATCTTTCAAAGTGACCTTGTTGAGTTTTCTAAAATCTATGACTGGTCTAAAAGTTCCGTCCTTTTTCGGAACGATCAGAAGTGGTGAATTCCATGGTGACCGTGATTCTTCTATGACCTTATCTTTCAACATGTCCTGAACCAGTTTGCTTGCTATGTCTCTGTGTGCGTTTGGCAAGCGATAGGCTGGGACGTAAATGGGACGTGTGTTTTTCTCTAAGTTAATAGCGTGAACATCCAAATGAGTTCTACCGAGTGGTTCACCCGATAAGGCAATAGTAGACCTTTACTGGTTAAGTAGGTCTGTTAACTGGTCAACATGCTTGGTTAATCCTACCTTGGGTATCATGTCAGGGGTGATGGTGGGGAGCTGACTCGAGCCGTGCACTGCTGAGTCAGGGGCAGGAGGAGTAAGCGGTGGTGGGTTAATGGAATGTGAGACTAGACGGATGTTAAACTCACGTTACTCCTCGTCTTGAATTCCGGACTTCAAAACGGAGAATTCCACAAGCTTGATCCCTCTACAGAGACGGACAGGAGTGGGTCCCGTATTGGCAATGTATACGGTAACCTCTCCATCTGCGGTCTCATGAATAGAGGCATCCATCGATAGCCCTTTGACAGTTAGTGATGAAGGTTCAGCAACTACTCTTAGTGCGAGATCACCCTGACTATGTCTCAGTCCATGATCAGTCATCCACTTTCGAGAAAGTGAGAGAGGAACCTTCGTTAACTGTGTTACTATGCAGAGTAATATTTGTTGGAAGTTTACCAGGGCAATGAGTAGAAAAATAAAAGGGGTGGGTATTAGCCTTCGTGAAGCAGGACGTGGGAGCAGATGTATTAATGACCCTGACTGAGTGAGAACTCTTCTCTGACAACGGCAGGAAAGTATTATCAACACAAACAACATTTTCATGATAAATAGGACAGATCTTATGTTGTGCCATAGAATGGCGTCCTAGTAACAAGTTAGCAGGAAAAGTTACACCTCGAACAATGTACGGGGTTATGGTAATGACCAAGTCGCCAATGCGAATGTTCATTTTAATAGTGCCCCTTACGTCGAGATTTTCATTTGAGATACTTTGAAGGGGTGGGTAAAAGTCCGAGTATTTAACAAGTTGAGTGCGCATTAATAGTTGAACGAAATCATAATGGACGACATCTGCTTCCGCGCCACTGTCTAGAAAGATTGTGATTGGCTTATTCTGGAAAGAACCCACTAAATCGAAACTTGTAATGTGAGAAAATGGCGAAGAACGAAAATGTCTTAAGAGTTCCTTATGTGACGGAGTCTTGTCATGAGCGAGAGATTGTCATTGTCGATGATGACATGATGAATCTGTGTTAGATGACGTCTGTCTAGCTAATGCTCGGCATTCCGCTGAAGTGTGTCTAGCGTTCTTATGATATGAACACCTGTCTGATGTTGTGGGGCTCGAGCGGGTGAAGTTCAGCTTGGTGTGTGACTGCAGGAAATTATGACACGGTCTGCAGCATTGTGATGACCGAGGTTGTGATGCCATGGGTCGTTGACTGCGTTTGTTGTTCTGGTCGAGGCGTGAGAAAGAGTCCGATGTGTAAGTACACACATTCGCTTTATGTCCTGTTTGGTGACACCGGAAACACGTAACCTTATGTGAGTGTTTGTCATCACTGCATCGCTTTAAGTGGCCGTGAGAGGAATGATTGTGTTGATCACTAGAATGTTTCCTCATACATTAGGAAGCCGACACCCTCCCCAGTGTCTTGGTGTTGTGATATCCACCTTTCTTTTTAGTGTAACTCAATACTTTCGTTACTGACCATGATGGGTCGATGTCTTCATCAAGTAACCGCCGAGCTACGTTTGGAGGCAGGTCCTTGAGAATGAAGAGTAGGTGTAATAAACGCAGGAGTGTTTGCACATGAGTTTCAGGCTTCATCATGGCCGACATCCAGGGTGAGGATTCGTAAGCCTGCCTAAATAACCTCATTCTTCCATGTAAGGTACTCCAGTGATCAGGGATTGACGTATCATCCGTGTATGTAGTGTTCAGAGCACGTAAAAGGACGGTTAGTAGATTATCTGAGAATGATTCCTCACAACCTAATTTAAACAAAGTTTTAAATTCCTCCCAAGATGTACAGTTTTGAACATCCTCTGAGTCATAAACAACCCTAGCGTAATTGTTAGGCTTGTTGAAATCAATGAGATTTTTAGCAGCCGATATAAGCGCTTTGTCTCCTGACTCAACATTATGTTCAACACTGTCTTCTACGTTCCTGATCCACCGATCAAAATTTGATAGTTTACCATCAAATAACTCGTGTGGTTCCCTAGCTTGTTTTAGTGTGAAAACTGTTTTTTGTGAAGTATCTGATTGTCCTGAGTTTTCGTGAGGTGGAGGGGGAGGTGTGGTAGCGTATGGGAAGGTTTCTGTGGGTCATCTGTGTCACCAGAATCTGTCAAAACAACTTTGTGCGACGTCGCCATTTTAGAAGGTTGGTTCCGTTTATAGTAAGGGATCCTAGGTAATTTCCTAAGTACATATGAACCTTTACGATTACCGCATGGAATATCTTTGGACATGTAATACAATCAGACTTAAAGTGTTTAAGTAATAAACCTCTCGAAAAAATCAAAATACAATGAACACTATTGTCCTAATCCAAAATACCTAACCTGAATATTATTTGAAAATATCATACTGAAATAAAGGCAATAAAAAGTATGGGATAACAATATAACATATCAATACAACATTCTGTATGCGAAAGTAATCGTCACTAAAAACAACAGTATCAATGTATGAAAACATAAGAATATATGCAAGAAAAACCCTTAGATTAATTTGGTAAGCTACAAGGACGAATAGTCATATTACCCAAAAGTATATATATATATATATATATATATATATATATATATATATATATATATATATATATATATATATATATATATATATATATTTATAGACTAGGAACTAGTAACACACAAAAGGAGCATACCTCACAGAGTGAACCATTTTGACACAGTTCTTATGTGAATGGGAGAATCGCTCGCTTAGACGTCTCGGGTGTGGCGTAGCGAGGTGTAGACGTGTGCAGAGGAGCGGCTCGCTAGCAGGAAAGTTGAGTGAGCAACAGGGGCCGGACCACGCGATGCTGACGTCTGGGATGTCGCCACGACTGCTGATGGTGCGTCTCTGGAGTGGTCGACAGGATGACCTCCACGTTGGTGTTGGCAGGATCGCTGACCTTGCTGGAGATGCGTGGATGTGATGACAACACTACACGGTGGAGGCGCTGTGTTTCCTTGCAAGTGACACAGTGTCAGCAATACAATAAAGACGTATCTTCACCGCCTGGAGATAAGGGTGATGGAGAACGTAGTCGGCCGTGGATTCCGCCCTTAACGTCCAGTGGAGCGAGCGCCAAGACTGTCAGGTAGGCTTGTATGACTGCTGGGACCACCAGGTGTAGAAATATGAAGTAGATGTGACGGTCGTCCGCGGTTACGTAGGTTCTTACTTCGCTGCCACCACTTGTAAGGTTGCGTCGACAGGAATGAATACATGTCTTCTTCGTGGATGGTAGTCAATGAAGATCAGGCGGCCTTTGTAGATTTATTACAAAAGAATATGTATGTACATCTGTAGTACTCTGGGCTATAGTCTTTTGACACACTACGACACATTCTAGTGAACAGTGTGACGATGCTGGCCAGTGTGTCCCCTCGGGTCACAGTGACAGGAGTTATATGGGAGTCCGTCAACACCCGTTCAACAACGTGTTCAAATAACAGATCAGATCTTACGTGTTCAAACATCCTGAGTAACAGTAGCCCGTGGGAACAGTGGGCCCGTGGGAACATGCATCTAACTCTATGTAACTCACAGTAAAATGATAATAACAAATAGTTAATGAAAAATTAATGGTAGTATGCGTGAGTCTTACACTTTTTCAATTCTGTACTCAGTCTCTCCTGGTACTTCCACACACAACTCTCCTTCCCAAGCTCACTTACTCTCACCACCCTCTTCACCCCAACATTCTTTCTTCTTTCCTGAAAACCCATATAAATCTTCACCTTCGCCTCCACAAGATAATGATCAGACATCCCTCCAGTTGCACCTCTCAGCACATTAACATCCAAAAGTCTCTCTTTCGCGCGCCTGTCAATTAACACGTAATCCGATAACGCTCTCTGGCCATCTCTCCTACTTACATACGTATACTTACGTATATCTCGCTTTTTAAACCAGGTATTCCCAATCACCAGTCCTTTTTCAGCACATAAATCTACAAGCTCTTCACCATTTCCATTTACAACGCTGAACGCCCCAATTATACCAATTGTTCCCTCAACTGCCACATTACTCACCTTTACATTCAAATCACCCATCACTATAACCCGGTCTTGTGCATCAAAACCACTAACACACTCATTCAGCTGTTCCCAAAACACTTTAATTTGTTTATGGATGGGGTTGTTAGGGAGGTGAATGCAAGAGTTTTGGAAAGAGGGGTAAGTATGAAGCCTGTTGGGGATGAGAGAGCTTGGGAAGTGAGTCAGTTGTTGTTCGCTGATGATACAGCTCTGGTGGCTGATTCATGTGAGAAACTGCAGAAGCTGGTGACTTAGTTTGGTAAAGTGTGTGAAAGAAGAAAGTTGAGAGTAAATGTGAATAAGAGTAAGTTATTAGGCACAGTAGGGTTGAGGGTCAAGTCAATTGGGAGATAAGTTTGAATGGAGAGAAACTGGAGGAAGTAAAGTGTTTTAGATATCTGGGAGTAGATCTGGGAGCGGATGGAACCATGGAAGCGAAAGTGAATCATAGGGTAGGGGAGGGGGCGATTTTCCTGGGAGACTTGAAGAATGTGTGGAAGTCGAGAACATTATCTAGGAAAGCAAAAATGGGTATGTTTGAAGGAATATTGGTTCCAACAATGTTTCATGGCTGCGAGGCGTGGGCTATGGATAGAATCGTGCGCAGGAGGGTGGATGTGCTGGAAATGAGATGTTTGAGGACAATGTGTGGTGTGCGGTGGTTTGATCGAGTAAGTAATGTAAGGGTAAGACAGATGTGTGGAAATAAAAAGAGCGTGGTTGAGAGAGGAGAAGCGGGTGTTTTGAAATGGTTTGGCCACATGGAGAGAATGAGTGAGGAAAGATTGACCAAGAGGATATATGTGTCGGAGGTTGAGGGAACGAGGAGAAGTGGGAGGCCTAATTGGAGGTGGAGAGATGGAGTGAAAAAGATTTTGAGTGATTGGGGCCTGAACATGCAGGAGGGTGGAAGGCGGGCAAGGAATAGAGTGAATTGGATCGATGTGGTATACCGGGGTCAACGTGCTGTCAGTGGATTGAATCAGGGCATGTGAATTGTCTGGGGTATACCATGGGAAGTTCTTTGGGGCCTGGATATGGAAAGGGAGCTGTGGTTTCGGGCATTATTTCATGACAGCTAGAGACTGAGTGTGAACGAATGGGGCCTTTGTTTTCTTTTCCTAGCGCTACCTTGCACACATGAGGGGGGGAGGGGGATGTTATTCCATGTGTGGCGATGTGGCGATGGGAATAAATAAAGGCAGACAGTACAAATTATGTACATGTGTATATATGTATATATGTGTGTGTGCATATATATGTGTACATTGAGATGTATAGGTATGTATATTTGCGTGTGTGGACGCGTATGTATATACATGTGCATGGGTGTGGGTTGGGCCATTTCTTTCGTGTGTTTCCTTGCGCTTCCTCGCAAACGCGGGAGACGGCGACAAAGCAAAATAAATAAATAAACAAATGTGCATATATATATATATATATATATATATATATATATATATATATATATATATATGTATATTGTGTGGGGCCTGGATGTGGAAAGGGAGCTGTGGTTTCGGGCATTATTGCATGACAGCTAGAGACTGAGTGTGAACGAATGGATCCTTTGTTGTCTCTTCATAGCGCTACCTCGCACATATGACTGGGGAGGGGGATGGTATTCCATGTGTGGCGAGGTGGCGATGGGAATGAATAAAGGCAGACAGTGTGAATTGTGTGCATGGGTATATATGTATGTGTCTGTGTGTGTATATATATGTGTACAGTGAGTTGTATAGGAATGTATATTTGCGTGTGTGGACGTGTATGTATACCCATGTTTATGGGAGTGGGTTGGGCCATTACTTTCGTCTGTTTCCTTGCGCTACCTCGCAAACGCGGGAGACAGCGACAAAGCAAAATAAATAAATATAAATATATATATATATATATATATATATATATATATATATATATATATATATATATATATATATATATATGGGAGAATGAATACTTCCCACGTATTCCTCACGTATCGTAGAAGGCGACTAAAAGGGGCGGAAGCATGGGGCTGGATACCCTCCCCACCATGTAATTTAACTTTCTAAAAGGAGAAACAGAAGGAGTCACGCGGGGAGTGCTCATCCTCCTCGAAGGCTCAGATTGGGGTGTCAATATATGTGTGGATGTACCCAAGATGAGAGAAATGGAAAGATAGGTAGTACGTTTGAGGAAAGGAACCTGGATGTTTTGGTTCTGAGTGAAACGAAGCTCAAGTGGTTTCGGAATGTCTTAGGGGTAAAGTCAGGGGTTAGTGAGAGGAGAAGAGCAAGGGAAGGAGTAGCACTACTCCTGAGACAGGAGTGGTGGGAGTATGTGATAGAGTGTAAGAAAGTAAACTCTAGATTGATATGGGTAAAAGTGAAAGTGGAGGGAGAGAGATGGGTGATTATTGGTGCATATACACCTGAGCATGAGAAGAAAGATCTTGATAGGCAAGTGTTTTGGGAGCAGCAGAGTGTGTGTGTTAGTAGTTTTGATGCACGAGACCGGGTTATAGTGATGGGTGATTTGAATGCAAAGGTGGGTAATGTGACAGTTGAGTGGATAATTATTGTATATGGGGTGATCAATGTTGTAAATGGAAGTGGTGAAGAGCTTTTAGCTTTGAGCTGAAAATGGACTGGTGATCGAAATATCTGCTTTAAGAAGAGAGATATACATATGTAAGTATGAGAGACGGCCACAGATCGTTTTTGGATTACGTGTTAATTGATAGGCGCGCGAAAGAGAGGCTTTTCGATGTCAATGTGATGAGAGATAGAAATGGAGAAATGTCTGATCATTATCTTTTGGATGCGAAGTTGAAGATTTGTAGAGGTTTTCAGAAAAGATGAGAGAATATTGGGGTGAAGAGAGTGGTGAGAGTATGTGGGCTTTGGGAAGGAGACTTGTGTGAGTAAGTACCAGGAGAGACTGAGTACAGAATGAAAAAAAGTGAGAACAAAGGACGTAACTGGAGTGTGGGAGGAATGGGATGTATTTAGAGAAGAAGTGATGGCTTGCGCAAAAGATGCTTATGGCATGAGAAGCGTCGGAGGGGGCAGATTAGAACGGGTAGTGAGTGGTGGGATGAAGAAGTAAGATTATTAGTGAAAGAGAAGAGAGAGGGGTTTGGACGATTTTTGCATGGAAATAATGCAAATGAGTGGGAGATGTATAAAAGAAAAAGGCAGTAGGTCAAGAGAAAGGTGGAAGAGGCGAAAAAGAGGGAAAATGAGAGTTGGGGTGAGAGAGTATCATTAGATTTTAGGGAGAATAAATATATGTTATGATCGGAAGTAAATAAACCGCATAAGACAAGGGAACAAATGGGAATATCACTGAAGGGGACTAATAGGGAGGTGAAAACATGAAGTGGTGATGTGAGGAGATGGAGCGAGTATTTTGAATGTTTGTTGAATGTGATTGATGATACAGTGGAACATATAGGAAGTTTTGGTCGATATGGTGTGGAAAGTGAGAGGATTAGGGAGAATATTTGGTAAACAGAAGAGGTAGTAAAAGCTTTGCTAAAGATAAAAGCCGTAAAGGTAGCGGGTTTGTATTGTATTGCAGTGAAATTTATTAAATAAGGGGGTGACTGTATTGTTGACTGGTTGGTAAGGTTATTTACTGAATGTATGACTCACGTTGAGGTGCTTGAGGATTGGCGGAATGCTTGCATAGTACCTGTGTACAAAGACATAGGGGATAAAAGTGTGTGCTCAAATTACAAAGATATAAGTTTGTTGAGTATTCCTGGGAAATTATATTGGAAGGTGGGATGATATTGATTGAGAGGATGAAGGCATTTACAGAGCATCAGATTGGGGAAGTGCAGTGTGGTTTCAGTAGATGTAGATGATGTGTGGATCAGGTGTTTGCTTTGAAGAATGTATGTGAGAAATACTTTGAAAAGCAAATGGGTTTGTATGTAGCAATTATGGATCTGGAAAAGGTATATGATACAGTTGATAGAGATGCTCTGTGGAAGGTAATAATGATATATGGTGTGACAGCCAGGTTGTTAGAAGCAGTGAAAAGTTTTTATCGAGGATGTAAGTCATGTGTGCGTGTACGAAGTGAGGAAAGTGATTGATTCTCAGGAGTGTGTGATGTCTCCATAGTTGTTTAATTTGTTTATGGATGGGGTTATTAGGGAGGTGAAGGCAAGAGTTTTACAAATAGTGGGAAATATACAGTCTGTTGTGGATAAGAGAGCTTGGGAAGTGAGTCAATTGTTGTTCGCGGATGATACATCGCTGGTGGCTGATTCTGGTGAGAAACTGCAAAAGCTGGTGACTGAGTTCGGTAAAGTGTTTGAGGGAAGAAAGCTGAGAGTACATGTGAATAAGTGCAAGGTTATTAGGTAGAGTAGGGTTGAGGGACAAGTGAATTGGACGGTAAGTTTGAAAGGAGAAAAATGGAAGAAGTGAGGTGACTTAGATATCTGGGAGTGGATTTGGCAGCGGAAGGATGCAGAAGCGTAAGTGAATCATAGGGTGGGGGAGTTGACGAGCGTTCTTGGAGCATTCAAGAGTGTGTGAAAGTCGAGAACATTATTTTTGAGAGCAAAAATGGGTATGTTTGAAGGAATAGTGGTTCCAACAATGTTATATGTTTGCAAGGCGTGGGCTATAGATAACGTTGTGCGGAGGAGGGTGGATGTGATGGAAATGAGATGTTTGAGGAAAATTTGTGGTGTGAGGAGGTTTGATCGAGTAAGTAATAATAGGGTAAGAAAGATGTGTGGTGATAAAAAGTGTGGTTGAGAGAGCAGAAGAAGCTGTTTTGAAATGATTTGGTCACATGGAGAGAATGGGTGAGGAAAGATTGACAAAGAGGATATATGCGTCAGAGGTGTAGGGAATGAGGAGAAGTGGGAGACCAAATTGGAGGTGGAAAGATGGAGTGAAAAAGATTTTCAGTGATTGGGACCTGAACATGCAGGAGGGTGAAAGGCGTGCAAGGAATTGGGTAAATTGGAACGATGTGGTATACCGTGGTCGAAGTGTTGTCAATGGATTGAACCAGGGCATGTAAAGCGTCTGGGGTAAACCATGGAAAGTTTTGTGGGAAGTGGACGTGGAAAGGGAGCTGTGGTTTTGGTGCATCATACATGACAGCTAGAGACTGAGTAGAACGAATTGGCCTTTGTTGTCCTTTCCTAGCGCTACCTCGCGCACATACAGGGGGAGGGGGTGTGTATTTCATGCGTGGCGGGGTGGTGATGGGAATGTATAAAGGCAGACAGTTTGAATTATGTACATGTGTTTCAGTGTAATTGTCTGTGTGTCTATATATATGTATACGTTGATATGTATAGGTATGTATATTTGCGTGTGTGGAAATATATGTATATACATGTGTATGTATATATATATATATATATGTAAATACATATATATATATATATATATATATATATATATATATATATATATATATATATATATATATATATATATATATATATATATATATATATATATATATATATATATATATATATATATATATATATATATATATATATATATATATATATATATATATATATATATATATATATATAGTTAGTGAGAGGACAAGAGCAAGGGAAGGAGTAGCAATACTCCTGAAACAGGAGTTGTGGGAGTATGTGATAGAATGTAAGAAAGTAAATTCTCGATTAATATGGGTAAAACTGAAAGTTGATGGAGAGAGGTGGGTGATTATTGGTACATATGCACCTGGGCATGAGAAGAAAGATCATGAGAGGCAAGTGTTTTGGGAGCAGCTGAATGAGTGTGTTAGTGGTTTTGATGCACGAGACCGGGTTATAGTGATGGGTGATTTGAATGCAAAGGTGAGTAATGTGGCAGTTGAGGGAATAATTGGTATACATGGGGTGTTCAGTGTTGTAAATGGAAATGGTGAAGAGCTTGTAGATTTATGTGCTGAAAAAGGACTGATGATTGGGAATACCTGGTTTAAAAAGCGAGATATACAGAAGTATACTTATGTCAGTAGGAGAGATGGCCAGAGAGCGTTATTGGATTACGTGTTAATTGACAGGCGTGCGAAAGAGAGACTTTTGGATGTTAATGTGCTGAGAGGTGCAACTGGAGGGTTGTCTGATCATAATCTTGTGGAGGCTAAGGTGAAGATTTGTATGGGTTTTCAGAAAAGAAGAGTGAATATTGGGGTGAAGAGGGTGGTGAGAGTAAGTGAGCTTGGGATGGAGACCTGTGTGAGGAAGTACCAGGAGAGACTGAGTACAGAATGGAAAAAGGTGAGAACAATGGAAGTAAGGGGAGTGGGGGAGGAATGGGATGTATTTAGGGAATCAGTGATGGATTGCGCAAAAGATGCTTGTGGCATGAGAAGAGTGGGAGGTGGGTTGATTAGAAAGGGTAGTGAGTGGTGGGATGAAGAAGTAAGAGTATTAGTGAAAGAGAAGAGAGAGGCATTTGGACGATTTTTGCAGGGAAAAAATGCAATTGAGTGGGAGATGTATAAAAGAAAGAGACAGGAGGTCAAGAGAAAGGTGCAAGAGGTGAAAAAAGGGCAAATGAGAGTTGGGGTGAGAGAGTATCATTAAATTTTAGGGAGAATAAAAAGATGTTCTGGAAGGAGGTAAATAAAGTGCGTAAGACAAGGGAGCAAATGGGAACTTCAGTGAAGGGCGCAAATGGGGAGGTGATAACAAGTATTGGTGATGTGAGAAGGAGATGGAGTGAGTATTTTGAAGGTTTGTTGAATGTGTTTGATGATAGAGTGGCAGATATAGGGTGTTTTGGTCGAGGTGGTGTGCAAAGTGAGAGTGTTAGGGAAAATGATTTGGTAAACAGAGAAGAGGTAGTGAAAGCTTTGCGGAAGATGAAAGCCGGCAAGGCAGCAGGTTTGGATGGTATTGCAGTGGAATTTATTAGAAAAGGGGGTGACTGTATTGTTGACTGGTTGGTAAGGTTATTTAATGTATGTATGACTCATGGTGAGGTGCCTGAGGATTGGCGGAATGCGTACATAGTGCCATTGTACAAAGGCAAAGGGGATAAGAGTGAGTGCTCAAATTACAGAGGTATAAGTTTGTTGAGTATTCCTGGTAAATTATATGGGAGGGTATTGATTCAGAGGGTGAAGGCATGTACAGAGCATCAGATTGGGGAAGAGCAGTGTGGTTTCAGAAGTGGTAGAGGATGTGTGGATCAGGTGTTTGCTTTGAAGAATGTATGTGAGAAATACTTAGAAAAGCAAATGGATTTGTATGTAGCATTTATGGATCTGGAGAAGGCATATGATAGAGTTGATAGAGATGCTCTGTGGAAGGTATTAAGAATATATGGTGTGGGAGGAAAGTTGTTAGAAGCAGTGAAAAGTTTTTATCGAGGATGTAAGGCATGTGTACGTGTAGGAAGAGAGGAAAATGATTGGTTCTCAGTGAATGTAGGTTTGCGGCAGGGGTGTGTGATGTCTCCATGGTTTTTTAATTTGTTTATGGATGGGGTTGTTAGGGAGGTAAATGCAAGAGTTTTGGAAAGAGGGGCAAGTATGAAGTCTGTTGGGGATGAGAGAGCTTGGGAAGTGAGTCAGTTGTTGTTCGCTGATGATACAGCGCTGGTGGCTGATTCATGTGAGAAACTGCAGAAGCTGGTGAATGAGTTTGGTAAAGTGTGTGGAAGAAGAAAGTTAAGAGTAAATGTGAATAAGAGCAAGGTTATTAGGTACAGTAGGGTTGAGGGTCAAGTCAATTGGGAGGTGAGTTTGAGTGGAGAAAAACTGGAGGAAGTGAAGTGTTTTAGATATCTGGGAGTGGATCTGGCAGCGGATGGAACCATGGAAGCGGAAGTGGATCATAGGGTGGGGGAGGGGGCGAAAATTCTGGGGGCCTTGAAGAATGTGTGGAAGTCGAGAACATTATCTCGGAAAGCAAAAATGGGTATGTTTGAGGGAATAGTGGTTCCAACAATGTTGTATGGTTGCGAGGCGTGGGCTATGGATAGAGTTGTGCGCAGGAGGATGGATGTGCTGGAAATGAGATGTTTGAGGACAATGTGTGGTGTGAGGTGGTTTGATCGAGTGAGTAACGTAAGGGTAAGAGAGATGTGTGGAAATGAACAGAGCGTGGTTGAGAGAGCAGAAGAGGGTGTTTTGAAGTGGTTTGGGCACATGGAGAGAATGAGTGAGGAAAGATTGACCAAGAGGATATATGTGTCGGAGGTGGAGGGAACGAGAAGAGGGAGACCAAATTGGAGGTGGAAAGATGGAGTGAAAAAGATTTTGTGTGATCGGGGCCTGAACATGCAGGAGGGTGAAAGGAGGGCAAGGAATAGAGTGAATTGGAGCGATGTGGTATATCGGGGTTGACGTGCTGTCAGTGGATTGAATCAGGGCATGTGAAGCATGGAAAGCTGAGTAGGTATGTTTATTTGCGTGTGTGGACGTATGTATATACATGTGTATTGGGGGGGGGGGCCATTTCTTTCGTCTGTTTCCTTGCGCTACCTCGCAAACGCGGGAGACAGCGACAAAGTATAATAAAAAAAAAAAAAATAAATATATATATATATATATATATATATATATATATATATATATATATATATATATATATATATATATATATATATATAATGAGTGGGAGATGTATAAAAGAAAGAGGCAGGAGGTCAAGACTAAGGTGCAAGAGGTGAAAAAGAGGGCAAACGAGAATTGGGGTGAGAGAGTATCATTAAATTTTAGGGAGAATAAAACGATGTTTTGGAAGGAGGTAAATAAAGTGCGTAAGACAGGGGAGCAAATAGGAAATTCAGTGATAACAAGTGGTGGCGATGTGAGAAGGAGATAGAGTGAGTATTTTGAAGGTTTCATGAATTTGTTAGATGATAGAGTGGCAGATATAGGGTGTTTTGGTCGAGGTGGTGTGCAAAGTGAGAGGGTTAGGGAAATGATTTGGTAAACAGAGAAGAGGTAGTAAAAGCTTTGGTAAAGTGTTTGAAAGAATAAAGTTAAGAGTAAATGTGAATAAAAGCAAGGTTATTAGGTAGAGTAGGGTTCAGGGTCAAGTGAATTGGGAGGTAAGCTTGAATGGAGAAAAACTGGAGGAAGTAAAGTGTTTTAGCTATCTGAGAGTGGATCTGGCAGTGGGTGGAACCATGGAAGTGGAAGTGATCATAGGGTGGGGGAGGGGGCGAAATTTCTGGGATCCTTGAAGAATGTGTGGAAGTCGAGAACATTATCTAGGAAAGCAAAAATGGGTATGTTTGAAGGAATAGTGGTTCCAACAATTTTTTATGGCTGCGAGGCATGGGCTATGGATAGAGTTGTGCGCAGGAGGGTGGATGTGCTGGAAATGAGACGTTTGGAGACAATATGTGGCGTGAGGTTGTTTGATCGATTAAGTAATATAAGGGTAAGAGAGATGTGTGGAAATAAAAAGAGTGTGGTTGAGAGAGCAGAAGAGGGTTTTTTGAAATGGTTTTTTCACATGGAGAGAATGAGTGAGGAAAGATTGACCAAGAGGATATATGTATCAGAGGTGGAGGGAACGAGGAGAAGTGGGGGACCAAATTGGAGGAGGAAAGATGGAGTGAAAAAGATTTTGTGTGATCGGGGACCGAACATGCAGGAGGGTAAAAGGCGTGCAAGGAATAGAGTGAATTGGAACGATATTGTATACTGGGGTCGACGTGCTGTCAATGGATTGAATCAGGGCATGTGAAGCGTCTGGGGTAAACCATGGAAAGTTTTGTGGGGCCTGGATGTGAAAAGAGAGCTGTGGTTTCGGTGCATTATCACATGACAGCTAGAGATTGAGTTTGAACGAATGGGGCCTTTGATGTCTTTTCCTAACGCTACCCCGCACACATGAGTGGGGAGGGAGTTGTTATTCCATGTGTGGCGAGGTGGCGATGGGAATAGATAAAGGCAGACAGTATGAATTATGTACATGTATATATATGTATATGTCTCTGGGTGTATATATATGTGTACATTGAGATGAATAGGTATGTATATTTGCGTGTGTGGACGTGTACGTATGTACATGTGTATGTGGGTGGGTTGGGCCATTGTTTCGTCTGTTTCCTTACGCTACCTTGCTGACGAGGGAGACAGCGACAAAGCAAAATGAATAAATATATGATAAATAAATAGATAATATATATATATATATATATATATATATATATATATATATATATATATATATATATATATATATATATATATATATATATATATATATATATATTCATCCCTATGAGTCCACGGGGAAAACGAAACGCAATAAGTTCCCAAGTTCACTTTGGTGTAATAGTCACATCAACAGGGGAGACTCAAGAGAGAAATATAAGTCAGTTGATATACATCGAAGAGACGAAGGTAGGACGCCATTTGGTAAATGCATGATTGTTCAAGACATAGAACGAGCGTTCATAAACTTACCATTTTACAAATCTTATCAACAACAAAGTTATCTAATGTATATAGACCATCACTGATATTAAGATTAAAATTCTTTGTGTATTTAATAGTGGAAAATTCAATGATATTTCTCGTGGTAATAGAGTTAGAGTTAATAACTGAGATGGCGTTACTCCAGTCAATAAGATTATCATAGTTTTTAACAGGATTAACAAGGCATTTGATTATTTTCCAGTTCTTATACAATATTTATGTTGCTTAATTCTAACACAAAGATCCTTACCAGTCTGTCAACATAAAATTTATCACAATTTCCACATGGCACTTTACAGATGCATCCAAGAGAATTTTCAGTTGAATTCCTGTTTAAGATACTCTTTATAATATTATTGTTGCAGAAGGCAACATTCACATTAAAGGATTTAAGCAACATTGAGAAATAAAGTAAAATCGTTATCAAAAGAGAAAAATAAAAGATTCTTGGTGTCATTGGGTGGTTTGGGCTCAACTCTTTAAAATGATTTCTTTGCTAACCTAAGGGATTTATCAATGAAAGATATAGGGTACTTTAACTTAGATCCAATAGAACATATCTTCTCAAAGTCATCATCAACAATCTCTTGACAGCAAATACGTAATTCCTTAAGGAACGTAGATTGAAATGATGATAATTTAACTCTGTCATGTTGAGATGATTAATAATGGATATATGAGCATACATTGGTAGGATTTCTGTATATGCAAACCTTAAACTTGTTTTCTTACCTATGGATCATTCAATAAAAAACAGGTAACTCACCATTACTTTCATTTTCTACAGTTTAGAATATGCTGTGTCATCATATTTCAAACTCAGCAAAAATCCCTTAGAAGCAGTTAATTCACATTTCAATAAAGGAATGAAGTTGTTGTTGAAAGGTAATGGGTCTCTTATCAAAAGTTTGTCATCTTTGTCCCCTTCATTGCCATATATGTATGTACTTTTCAAAACACATAAATAGAATTTTCCAGCAAGACCTATAGTGACTTCATTAGGCTCCATCACATATCAACTGTCAAAATGGATATTTTCTTTATTAAGCCCTTTAGTGGGTAAGGTTTCAAATTCTAATATCATGAACAATGTAGATTTAGTCAACAAGCTAAACAATATCAATGTTAATTTTGATTTCAAACTAGTTATCTTTGATGTTTCCTCACTTTTCAGAAATGTTCCAGTGGATGACCTTTTAAAATAATTATTTGATGTCTTGGATAATATTCATTTACCTGTTTCAAAACCTGCTTTCACTGAACTGATAAAATTATGTATAAAAGACTGTGTATTTCAGTTCAGTGCAGATTATTATGCCAAAAAATTTGGTATAGCAATGGGTAACCCTCTTTCTCCAGTACTAAGAAATCTTTATATGGAATTTTTTGAAACAAAATTACTAAAGGATATCATACCTTCTAATGCAATTTAGTTTAGGTATGTAGATAATGTTCTTTTGTGTTTGGCGAACAAATTAAAATCTACAGATATTTCTCCCTTTACTGTAGAAAATGAAAATAACGGTATGATACCATTTTTAGATTCAATGATCCATAGGCAAGGAAATAAGTTTAAGCTTTGGGTATAAAGAAAACCTACCAATGTATGCTCATATGTCCATCATTAATCATCTCAACATGAGAGACTTAAATTATCATCATATCAATCTATGTTCTTTAGGGCATTAAGTATTTTCAGTTTAGAGTTTATTGATTTTGAGTTTGAGAAGATATATTCTATTGGATCTAAGTTAAAGTACCCTAGATCTTTCATCGATAAATCCCTAAATTTAGCAAAGAAATCATTTTATAGAGTTGAGCCCAAACCTCCCATTGACACGAAGAATCTTTTTTTTTCTCCCTAATGATAATAAATTTACTTTACTTCCCATGTTGGTTAAATCCTTCAATGTACATGTTCCCTTCACCAGCAATAATACTATAAAGAGTATCGTAATCAGGAATTCACCAGAAAATTTCTTGGATACATCCATAAAGTGCCATGTGGAACTTGTGATAAATTTCATGTTGGGCAGACTAGGAAGAATCTTTATGTTAGACTTAAGCAACGTAAATATAGTATAAGAACAGGACAAGAATCAAATGCTTTTTTTAATCATACTAAAATCTAGTAATATCATTTCAGTTATTAACTCTAACTCAATTATCACGATTAATATCATTGAATATTTCATTACTGAATACAAAAAGAATTATAATCTTAATACTAGTAATGGTCTATACAAATTAGATAACTTTATTGTTGATAAAATTTGTGAAATGGTAAGTTTATGAACGCTCGTTGTATGTCTTGGACTATCGCTTGTTTACCAAATGGCCTCCAAGCTTCGTCTCTTCGATGTATATCAACTCATTTATAGTTCTCTCTTCTGTCTCCCCTGACGATATGATTATTACACAAAGTGCACTTGGGAACTTATCGTGTTTTATTTTCCCCGTTGAATCAGGAATATCTTAATCACGCGCAAAATTGCGATCCTTTTATATATATATATATATATATATATATATATATATATATATATATATATATATATATATATATATATATATATATATATATATATATATATATATATATATATATATATATATATATCTTTCCAAAACTCTTGCATTTACCTCCCTAACAACCCCATCCATAAACAAATTAAACAACCATGGAGACATCACACACCCCTGCCGCAAACCTACATTCACTGAGAACCAATCACTTTCCTCTCTTCCTACACGTACACATAGCTTACATCCTCGATAAAAACTTTTCACTGCTTCTAACAACTTTCCTCCCACACCATATATTCTTAATACCTTCCACAGAGCATCTCTATCAACTCTATCATATGCCTTCTCCAGATCCATAAATGCTACATACAAATCCATTTGCTTTTCTAAGTATTTCTCACATACATTCTTCAAAGCAAACACATGATCCACACATCCTCTACCACTTCTGAAACCACACTGCTCTTCCCCAATCTGATGCTCTGTACATGCCTTCACCCTCTCAATCAATACCCTCCCATATAATTTACCAGGAATACTCAACAAACTTATACCTCTGTAATTTGAGCACTCACTCTTATCGCCTTTGCCTTTGTACAATGGCACTATGCACGCATTCCGCCAATCCTCATGCACCTCACCATGAGTCATACATACATTAAATAACCTTACCAACCAGTCAACAATACAGTCACCCCCTTTTTTAATAAATTCCACTGCAATACCATCCAAACCTGCTGCCTTGCCGGCTTTCATCTTCCGCAAAGCTTTCACTACCTCTTCTCTGTTTACCAAATCATTTTCCCTAACCCTCTCACTTTGCACACCACCTCGACCAAAACACCCTATATCTGCCACTCTATCATCAAACACATTCAACAAACCTTGAAAATACTCACTCCATCTCCTTCTCACATCACCACTACTTGTTATCACCTCCCCATTTGCGCCCTTCACTGAAGTTCGCATTTGCTCCCTTGTCTTGTTTTGGAAAGAGGGGCAAATATGAAGTCTGTTGGCGCAAGGGCGCAAATGGGGAGGTGATAACAAGTAGTGGTGATGTGAGAAGGAGATGGAGTGAGTATTTTCAAGGTTTGTTGAATGTGTTTGATGATAGAGTGGCAGATATAGGGTGTTTTGGTCGAGGTGGTGTGCAAAGTGAGAGGGTTAGGGAAAATGATTTGGTAAACAGAGAAGAGGTAGTGAAAGCTTTGCGGAAGATGAAAGCCGGCAAGGCAGCAGGTTTGGATGGTATTGCAGTGGAATTTATTAAAAAAGGGGGTGACTGTATTGTTGACTGGTTGGTAAGGTTATTTAATGTATGTATGACTCATGGTGAGGTGCATGAGGATTGGCGGAATGCGTGCATAGTGCCATTGTACAAAGGCAAAGGGGATAAGAGTGAGTGCTCAAATTACATAGGTATAAGTTTGTTGAATATTCCTGGTAAATTATATGGGAGGGTATTGATTGAGAGGGTGAAGGCATGTACAGAGCATCAGATTGGGGAAGAGCAGTGTGGTTTCAGAAGTGGTAGAGGATGTGTGGATCAGGTGTTTGCTTTGAAGAATGTATGTGAGAAATACTTAGAAAAGCAAATGGATTTGTATGTAGCATTTATGGATCTGGAGAAGGCATATGATAGAGTTGATAGAGATGCTCTGTGGAAGGTATTAAGAATATATGGTGTGGGAGGAAAGTTGTTAGAAGCAGTGAAAAGTTTTTATCGATGATGTAAGGCATGTGTACGTGTAGGAAGAGAGGAAAGTGATTGGTTCTCAGTGAATGTAGGTTTGCGGCAGGGGTGTGTGATGTCTCCATGGTTGTTTAATTTGTTTATGGATGGGGTTGTTAGGGAGGTAAATGCAATAGTTTTGGAAAGAGGGGCAAGTATGAAGTCTGTTGGGGATGAGAGAGCTTGGGAAGTGAGTCAGTTGTTGTTCGCTGATGATACAGCGCTGGTGGCTGATTCATGTGAGAAACTGCAGAAGCTGGTGACTGAGTTTGGTAAAGTGTATGGAAGAAGAAAGTTAAGAGGAAATGTGAATAAGAGCAAGGTTATTAGGTACAGTAGGGTTGAGGGTCAAGTCAATTGGGAGGTGAGTTTGAATGGAGAAAAACTGGAGGAAGTGAAGTGTTTTAGATATCTGGGAGTGGATCTGGCAGCGGATGGAACCATGGAAGCGGAAGTGGATCATAGGGTGGGGGAGGGGGCGAAAATTCTGGGGGCCTTGAAGAATGTGTGGAAGTCGAGAACATTATCTCGGAAAGCAAAAATGGGTATGTTTGAAGGAATAGTGGTTCCAACAATGTTGTATGGTTGCGAGGCGTGGGCTATGGATGGAGTTGTACGCAGGAGGATGGATGTGCTGGAAATGAGATGTTTGAGGACAATGTGTGGTGTGAGGTGGTTTGATCGAGTGAGTAACGTAAGGGTAAGAGAGATGTGTGGAAATAAAAAGAGCGTGGTTGAGAGAGCAGAAGAGGGTGTTTTGAAGTGGTTTGGGCACATGGAGAGGATGAGTGAGGAAAGATTAACCAAGAGGATATATGTGTCGGAGGTGGAGGGAGCAAGGAGAAGAGGGAGACCAAATTGGAGGTGGAAAGATGGAGTGAAAAAGATTTTGTGTGATCGGGGCCTGAACATGCAGGAGGGTGAAAGGAGGGCAAGGAATAGAGTGAATTGGAGCGATGTGGTATACCGGGGTTGACGTGCTGTCAGTGGATTGAATCAAGGCATGTGAAGCGTCTGGGGTAAGCTATGGAAAGCTGTGTAGGTATGTATATTTGCGTGTGTGGGCGTATGTATATACATGTGTATAGGGGGGGTTCGGCCATTTCTTTCGTCTGTTTCCTTGCGCTACCTCGCAAACGCGGGAGACAGCGACAAAGTATAATAAAAAAATAATATATAATAATATATATATATATATATATATATATATATATATATATATATATATATATATATATATATATATATATATATATATATATATATATATATACCTATACATCTCAATGTACACATATATATATACACAGACAGACATATACATATATACACAGGTACATAATTCATACTGATTGCCTTTATTTGTTTCCATCGCCACCTCGCCACACATGGAATAACATCCCCCTCCCGCCTCATGTGTGCGAGGTAGCGCTAGGAAAAGCCAACAAAGGCCCCATTCGTTCACACTCGGTCTCTATCTGGCCAAACACAACTTTCCATGGTTTACCCCAGACGCTTCACATGCCCTGGTTCAATCCATTGACAGCACTTCGACCCCGTTATACCATATCGTTCCAATTCACTCTATTCCTTGCCAGCCTTTCACCCTCCTGCATGTTCACGCCCCGATCACTCAAAATCTTTTTCACTCCATCTTTTCATCTAAAATTTGGTCTCCCACTCCTCCTCGTTCACTCAACCTCTGACACATATATCCTCTTTGTCAATCTTTCCTCACTCATTCTCTCCATGTGACCAAACCATTTCAAAACACCCTCTTCTGCTCTCTCAAACACATTCTTTTTATTTCCACACATCTCTCTTACCCTTACATTACTTACTCGATCAAACCACCTCACACCACATATTGTCCTCAACATCTCATTTCCAGTACATCCACCCTCCTGCGCACAACTCTATCCATAGCCCACGCCTCGCAACCATACAACATATATATATATATATATATATATATATATATATATATATATATATATATATATATATATATATATATATATATATATATATATATATATATATATATATATATATATATATATATATATATATATATATATACATATATATATATATATATATATATATATATATATATATATATATATATATATATATATATATATATACATATATATATATATATATATATATATATATATATATATATATATATATATATATATATATATATATATATATATATATATATATATATATATATATATATATATATATATATATATATATATATATATATATATATATATATATATATATATATATATATATATATATATATATATATATATATATATATATATATATATATATATATATATATATATATATATATATATATATATATATATATATATATATATATATATATATATATATATATATATATATATATATATATATATATATATATATATATATATATATATATATATATATATATATATATATATATATATATATATATATATCGTTTTGGAAAGAGTTTTGGAAAGAGAGACAAGTATGCAATCTGTTGTGGATGGGATAGCTTGGGAAGTGCGTCAGTTGTTGTTCGCTGATGATACAGCGCTGGTGGCTGACTCATGTGAGAAATTGCAGAAGCTGGTGACTGAGTTTGGTAAGGTGTGTGAAAGAAGAAAGTTGAGAGTAAATGTGAATAAGAGCAAGGTTATTAGGTACAGTAGGGCTGAGAGTCAAGTTAATTGGGAGAGAAGTTTGAATGTAGAGAAACTGGATGTAGTGAAATGTTTTAGATATCTGGGAGTAGATTTGGCAGCGGATGGAACCATGGAAGCGGAAGTGAATCATAGGGTGGGGGAGGGGGCGAAAATCCTAGGATCGGTGAAGAATGTTTGGAAGTGTAGAACATTATCTCGGAAAGCAAAAATGAGATATGTTTGAAGGAATAGTGGTTCCAACAATGCTGTATGGTTGCGAGGTTTTGGCTATGGATAGAGTTTTGCGCAGGAGGATAGATGTGCTGGAAATAAGATGCTTGAGGACAATATGTGGTATGAGGTGGTTTGATCGAGTAAGTAATAATAGGGTAAGAGAGATTTGATATAATAAAAAGAGTGTGGTTGAGAGAGCAGATGAGGCTGTTTTGAAATGGTGTGGTCACATGGAAAGAATGAGTGAGGAAAGATTGACCAAGAGCATATATATGTCAGAGGTGGAGGGAACGAGGAGAAATGGGAGAACAAATTGGAGGCAGAAAGTTAGAATGAAAAAGATTTTGAGTGATTGGGGGACCTGAACATGCAGGAGGGTGAAAGGCGTGCAAGGAATAGAGTGAATTGGAACGATGTGATATATCGGGGTCGACGTGATGTCAATGGATTGAACCAGGACATGTGAAGCGTCTGGGGTAAACCATGGAAAGTTCTGTGGAGCCTGGCTGTGGAAAGGGAGCTGTGGTTTCGGTGCATTATTACATGACAGCTGGAGACTGAATGTAAACGAATGTGGACTTTGTTGTCCTTTCCTAGCGCTACCTCCCACACATGAGGGGGGGAGAGGGCTGTTATTCCATGTGTGACGAGGTGGCGATGAGAATGAATAAAGGCAGACAGTATGAATTGTGTACATGTGTATATCTGTATATGTCTGTGTATGTATATGTATGTTTACAATGAGATGAATAGGTATGTATATACCTATGTATATAGGCATATAAATATATATATATATATATATATATATATATATATATATATATATATATATATATATATATATATATATATATATATATATATATATATATATATATATATATATATATATATATATATATATATATATATATATATATATATATATATATCCCCGGGGATAGGGGAGAAAGAATACTTCCCACGTATTCCCTGCGTGTCGTAGAAGGCGACTAAAAGGGGAGGGAGCGGGGGGCTGGAAATCCTCCCCTCTTTTTTATATATATATATATATATATATATATATATATATATATATATATATATATTATCCCTGGGGATAGGGGAGAAAGAATACTTCCCACGTATTCCCTGCGTGTCGTAGAAGGCGACTAAAAGGGAAGGGAGCGGGGGGCTGGAAATCCTCCCCTCTCGTTTTTTTTTTTTTTTTTTTTTTTTTAATTTTCCAAAAGAAGGAACAGAGAAGGGGGCAGGTGAGAATATTCCCTCAAAGGCCCAGTCCTCTGTTCTTAACGCTACCTCGCTATCGCGGGAAATGGCGAATAGTATGAAAAAAAAAGAAAAAAAAAAAATATATATATATATATATATATATATATATATATATATATATATATATATATATATATATATATATATATATATTGGAAAGTATCACAATTTTGCGCTTGATTGAGATATTTCTATGAGTCCACGGGGAAAATGAAACACGAAAAGTTCCCAAGTGCACTTTCGTGTAATAATCACATCATCAGGGGAGATACAAGAGAGAAATATAACAGTCAGTTGATATACATCAAAGAGACGAAGCTAGGACGCCATTTGGTAAACTTGTGATTGTCCAAATCATACAACGAGCGTTCCTAAACTTATCATTTTATAAATCTTATCAACAATAAAGTTATCTAATTTGTACAGACCATCACTAATATTAAGATTATCATTATTTGTGTATTTGATAATAGAAGATTCAATGATATTTCTCTTGGTAATAGAGTTAGAGTTAACAACTGAGATGGCGTTACTCCAGTCAATACAATGATCATTGTTCTTAACATGATTAAACAAGGCATTTGATTCTTGTCCCGTTCTTATACTATATTTATGTTGCTTAAGTCTAACAGAAAGATCCTTACCAGTCTGACCAACATAAATTTCATCACAGTTTCCACAAGGAACTTTATAGATGCAACAAGAGAATTTTCTGGTGAATTCCTGATTAAGATATTCTTTATAGTATTATCTTTGCTAAAGGCAACATTTACATTAGAGGATTTAAGCAACATGGGAAGCAAAGTGAAATTATTATCAAAAGGGAGAACTAAAAGATTCTTGGTGTCGATGGGAGGTTTGGGCTCAACCCGATAAAATGATTTCTTTGCTAACTTAAGGGATTTATCAATGAAAGATCTAGGGTACTTAGATCCAATAGAATATATATTCTCAAACTCAACATCAATAAACTCTGGACTGCAAATATGTAATGCCCTTAGGAACATAGATTAAAATAATGATAATCTAACTCTGTCATGTTGAGATGAGTAAAAATGGATATATGACCATATATTGGTGGGTTTTCTGTATATGCTAGACTTAAACTTGTTTCCTAGTCTATGAAGGAAATCTAACTAATTTGAAATCACAATTAATATTGATATTGTTTAGCTTGACTAAATCTACATTGTTCATGATATTGGTGGGTAAGTTATCAAATTTTAATATCATGAACAATGTAGATTTAGTCAACAAGCTAAACAATATCAATGTTAATTTTGATTTCAAACTAGTTAGCTTTGATGTTTCCTCACTTTTCACTAAAGTTCCAGTTCATGACCTTTTAGAATAATTATTTGATGTCTTGGATGATATCTATGTACCTGTGTCAAAGTCTAATTTCATTGAAATGATAAAATTGTGTATAAAAGACTGTGTATTTCAATTTAATGGAGATTATTATGCTCAAAAATTTGGTATGGCAATGGGTAACCCTCTTTCACCTGTACTAAGTAATCTTTATATGGAATTTTTTGAAACAAAATCACTAAAAGATATCTTACCTTCTAATGCAATTTGGTTTAGGTATGTAGATGATGTTCTTTGTGTTTGGCCAACAAATGAAAATTTACAAATATTTCTCCCCTTACTTATCAATTTAGTACCTTCCATTAAATTTCCTGTAGAAAATGAAAATAATGGTATGTTACCATTTTCAGATTGCATGATTCATAGACAAGGAAAGAAGTCTAAGTTTAGCATATACAGAAAACCCATCAATGTACGCTCACATATCCATTTTTACTCAACTCAACATGACATAGTTAAATTATCATTTCAGTCTATGTTCCTAAGGGCATTACGTATTTGCAGTCCAGAGTTTATTGATGATGAGTTTGAGAAGATATATTCTATTGGGTCTAAGTTAAAGTACCGTAGATCTTTCATTGATAAATCCCTTAAGTTAGTAAAGAAATAATTTTATAGAGTTGAGCCCAAACCTCCCATTGACACTAAAAATCTTTTAGTTCTCCCTTTCAATAAAAATTTCACTTTGCTTCCCATGTTGCATAAATCCTTTAATGTAAATGTTGCCTTTACCAACAATAATACTATAAAGAATATCTTAATCAGGAATTCACCAGAAAATTCTCTTGGTTGCATCTATAAAGATCCTTGTGGAAACTGTGATAAATTTTATGTTGGTCAGACTGGTAAGGATCTTTCTGTTAGACTTAAGAAATATAAATATAGTATAAGAACGGGACAAGAATCAAATGCCTTGTTTAATCATGTTAAAAACTATGATCATTGTATTGACTGGAGTAACGCCATCTCAGTTGTTAACTCTAACTCTATTTCCAAAATATAAATTAATACTCTATCATGAAGTACACAAAGAATTATAATCTTAATATTAGTGATAGTCTGTACAAAATAGATAACTTTATTGTTGATAAGATTTGTAAAATGATAAGTTTATGAACGCTAGTTGTATGTTTTGTACAATCACATGTTTACCAAATGGCGTCCTGGCTTCGTCTCTTCCATGTATGTCAACTGACTATTATATTTCTCACTTGTGTCTCCCCTGATGATGTGATTATTACACGAAAGTACACTTGGGAACTTTTCGTGTTTCATTTTCCCCGGGGAGTCATAGTAATATATATATTTATATATATATATATTTTTTTTTCTTTGTCGCTGTCTCCCGCGTTTGCGAGGTAGCGCAAGAAAATAGACGAAAGAAATGGCCCAACCAACCCCAATCCACATATATTTACCTACGTCCACACACGCAAATATACATACCTACACAGTTTTCCATGCTTTACCCCAGACTCTTCACATGCCCTGATTCAATCCACTGACAGCACGTCAACCCCGGTATACCACATCGATCCAATTCACTCTATTCCTTGCCCGCCTTTCAACCTCCTGCATGTTCAGGCCCCGATCACACAAAATCTTTTTCACTCCATCTTTCCACCTCCAATTTGATCTTCCACTTCTCCTCGTTCCCTCCACCTCCGACACATATATCCTCTTGGTCAATCTTTCCTCACTCATTCTCTCCATGTGCCCAAACCATTTCAAAACACCCTCCTCTGCTCTCTCAACCACGCTCTTTTTATTTCCATACATCTCTCTTACCCTTACGTTACTTACTCGATCAAACCACCTCACACCACATATTGTCCTCAAACATCTCATTTCCAGCACATCCATCCTCCTGTGAACAACTCTATCCATAGCCCACGCCTCGCAACCGTACAACATTGTTGGAACTACTATTCCTTCAAACATACCCATTTTTGCTTTCCGAGATAATGTTCTCGACTTCCACACATTCTTCAAGGCTCCCAGAATTTTCGCCCCCTCCCCCACCCTATGATCCACTTCCGCTTCCATGGTTCCATCCGCTGCCAGATCCACTCCCAGAAATCTAAAACACTTTACTTCCTCCAGTTTTTCTCCATTCAATCTTACCTCCCAATTGACTTGACCCTCAACCCTACTGTACCTAATAACCTTGCTCTTATTCACATTTACTCTTAACTTTCTTCTTTCAAGCAATTTACCAAACTCAGTCACCAGCTTCTGCAGTTTCTCACATGAATCAGCCACCAGCGCTGTATCATCAGCGAACAAGAACTGACTCACTTCCCAAGCTCTCTCATCCCCAACAGACTTCATACTTGCCCCTCTTTCCAAAACTCTTGCATTCACCTCCCTAACAACCCCATCCATAAACAAATTAAACAACCATGGAGACATCACACACCCCTGTCGCAAACCTACATTCACTGAGAACCAATCACTTTCCTCTCTTCCTACACGTACACATGCCTTACATCCTCGATAAAAGCTTTTCACTGCTTCTAACAACTTGCCTCCCACACCATATATTCTTAATACCTTCCACAGAGCATCTCTATCAACTCTATCATATGCCTTCTCCAGATCCATAAATGCTACATACAAATCCATCTGCTTTTCTAATGATTTCTCACATACATTCTCTAAAGCAAACACCTGATCCACACATCCTCTACCACTTCTGAAACCACACTGCTCTTCACCAATCTGATGCTCTGTACATGCCTTCACCCTCTCAATCAATACCCTCCCATATAATTTACCAGGAATACTCAACAAACTTATACCTCTGTAATTTGAGCACTCACTCTTATCCCCTTTGCCTTTGTACAATGGCACTATGTACGCATTCCGCCAATCCTCAGGCACCTCACCATGAGTCATACATACATTAAATAACCTTACCAATCAGTCAACAATACAGTCACCCCATTTTTTAATAAATTCCACTGCAATACCATCCAAACCTGCTGCCTTGCCGGCTTTCATCTTCCGCAAAGCTTTTACTACCTCTTCTCTGTTTACCAAATCATTTTCCCTAACCCTCTCACTTTGCACACCACCTCGACCAAAACACCCTATATCTCCCACTCTATCATCAAACATATTCAACAAACCTTCAAAATACTCACTCCTTCTCCTTCTCACATCACCACTACTTGTTATCACCTCCCCATTTGCACCCTTCACTGAAGTTCCCATTTGCTCTCTTATCTTACGCACTTTATTTACCTCCTTCCAGAACATCTTTTTATTCTCCCTAAAATTTAATGATACTCTCTCACCCCAACTCTCATTTGCCCTCTTTTTCACCTCTTGCACCTTTCTCTTGACCTCCTGTCTCTTTCTTTTATACATCTCACACTCAATTGCATTTTTTCCCTGCAAAAATCGTCCAAATGCCTCTCTCTTCTCTTTCACTAATAATCTTACTTCTTCATCCCACCACTCACTACCCATTCTAATCAACCTACCTCCCACTCTTCTCATGCCACAAGCATCTTTTGCGCAATCCATCACTGATTCCCTAAATACATCCCATTCCTCCCCCACTCCCCTTACTTCCATTGTTCTCACCTTTTTCCATTCTGTACTCAGTCTCTCCTGGTACTTCCTCACACAATTCTCCTTCCCAAGCTCACTTACTCTCACCACCCTCTTCACCCCAACATTCACTCTTCATTTCTGAAAACCCATACAAATCTTCACCTTAGCCTCCAAAAGATAATGATCAGACATCCCTCCAGTTGCACCTCTCAGCACATTAACATCCAAAAGTCTCTCTTTCGCGCGCCTGTCAATTAACACGTAATCCAATAACGCTCTCTGGCCATCTCTCCTACTTACATACGTATACTTATGTATATCTCGCTTTTTAAACCAGGTATTCCCAATCACCAGTCCTTTTTCAGCACATAAATCTACAAGCTCTTCACCATTTCCATTTACAACTCTGAACACCCCATGTATACCAATTATTCCCTCAACTGCCACATTACTCACCTTAGCATTCAAATCACCCATCACTATAACCAGGTCTCGTGCATCAAAACCACTAACACACTCATTCAGCTGCTCACAAAACACTTGCCTCTCATGATCTTTCTTCTCATGCCCAGGTGCATATGCACCAATAATCACCCATCTCTCTCCATCAACTTTAAGTTTTACCCATATCAATCGAGAATTTACTTTCTTAAAATTTTATCACATACTCCCACAACTCCTGTTTCAGGAGTACTGCTACTCCTTCCCTTTCTCTTGTCTTCTCACTAACCCCTGACTTTACTCCCAAGACATTCCCAAACCACTCTTCCCCTTTACCCTTGAGCTTCGTTTCACTCAGAGCCAAAACATCCAGGTTCCTTTCCTCAAACATACTACCTATCTCTCCTTTTTTCACATCTTGGTTACATCCACACACATTTAGACACCCCAGACTGAGCCTTCGAGGAGGGGAGCTCTCCCCGCTGACTCCTTCTGGTTTTCCCATTTTTGAAAGTTTAAAAAAAAAAAAATAACAAGAAGGGTAATTTCGGCCCCGCCCCGTCCCCTCTAGTCGACTTCTACGACACGCGAGATTGCGTGGGTATATTCTTTCTACAGACAAATTCTTTTCACAAAATTCATTGTCATTCATTTCAATTCTCACAATCAAAGTTCATCATTCAAAACCTCTTCATCTTTCATCCCATCATACTTTCAAATTCACAAACCAACATTCACATTCAAAAAGGATCAACATCAATGTCATCACAACACATCACAATCAAATCATCCACAATTATCAATCAAATCCATCTTTCAAAAAGCAATCACAAATCTTTCAAACATCATCAACGAAAAATCATCACATCAACACAAATTCAACAATTCATTCAATCAAACATTCTTTCAATCACACACACAATCATCTCAAAAATTCATTTCAATCAATGTCAAACAGTCATCATTTCATCATCACAACCAAACACAATTCGATCATCAACTGTTCAAAAACCACATCAACAAAAAATTCATCACTATTCACTAATCAACAACATTCAACAAAAAATCATCACTTTTAAATAAATTTCATCAACAAGAAATTTCTTCACAAATCACAAACATTTTTTTTTTTTTTTTTTTTTTTTTCCCCACACAAACACAACTAATTTCATTTCAATTCAACATTCAATTCAATTCACACACATATCACATCATTCAATTCTTTCAATCAAAATCATTCACTGTCAACTACATTCATACATCTATCAACAAAACACAGATTCATACAAAAAGCAACAAATCACAATCATCACACAACAACATCAACATCAGAAATATCTTTCATCATCAAATCAATCCTTCATGTCATCAATCAACCATCATTTTTTCATTCAATCCTTTTCCTCCAATCATTGCAAATTCAACACATCACAAACAATCATCAAATTCCACACAAACACCATCACAAACACATTCAACATTCCTACTTCAAAATTCGAATCACAAATCTTTCACCCTAATCCATTTCAAACCTTTTCATTTCATCATTCATTCTTTCAAATTCAAATTCAACATCAAAAACACACCAGGTTCAAAAACAATCAAATTCATTCACAAAAATTCAAAAAAACTATCAATTCATCATCAAACATCAACCATCATCATTTCCACAAATCATCCATCTCACAAACATCTTTCACACACGGAATCAATCATCAATCATATCAATCAAACGATCAATGTCAAAACAATGTCAAAATCAATTCCAAAATCAAATCACACCACAACAATCAAATTCTTTCATCACACATCATCACACAACATCATTCACATTCATCAATCTTTCATTCAAAATTCTTTATCAAATCTTTCAAATCAACAATTCTTTCACAAAACATTCAAAATTTCAAATCATCATCATTGCTTGTGTGTGTGGCAACAAAATCAACAATCATCATTCGACAGATCTTTCACTTTCATTCACTCCTTTCACAACAACATTCAAATCAATTCTTTCTTTCACCACACATCAGCATCACATCTGTCATCACATTCTTCATCATTTTCATTCACACATTCTTTCATCAAAACTAACAACAAAAACACAAATCAAATCAATCAATGCCTTCATTCTTTCATCTTTCAAAATTTCAATCAAACATCAATTTCATTCACATCACAACAAAATCATCAAACGAACAAATTCCAATCAAGTCAATCTTGTCATCAAATCAATCTTTCCTTCATCACACATCATCAATCAATTCATTCACAACAATCAATCAAATCAACATCAATAATCAATCATTCAACAATTCAACATCATCATCAAACAAGTTCAAAAATATTTCATCAACATCAACAAAAAAACATTCAAAATTCATAATCATCTTTTTTCATCAAATCATTCAACTTCAAAAAACATGTCACACATTCATTTCACATCACCACTTTTCAAATCATCAACATCAATCATTCAAAAATCATCAACAACAATTCATCATCAAAAATTCACACATCACTCATTCAACATCACAATCTTTCATACTTTCAATCAATTCACAATTCTTTCCAAACATCACATCATCAAAAATTCATCAATCACATCAATCTAATCTTTCAATCACAATTCATTCCACAAAAAATTCAAATTCTTCCAAACTGTTCAATCACATTCAAAATCACAATCACATCAACATCATCAAAATTCTTTCAATCATCTTTCATTCCACAACAAACAAAACAAATTCATTCAATCAACAAATCATCAACAAACATCATTCATCTATTCACATCACATTCAAAATCATCAAATCATTCACAACACAAAATTCTTTCATTTTCACCAACACATTTCATTCAATCCACACATCATTCACACCAATCAACACAAATCAACATATCAATCATCAATCACAATTCATTCTTTCCCACATCATCAAATTCTTACAAAATCAATCAACACATTAAAAATCAGCAATTCTACAATTCTTTCAGAGTTCTATCAAAATCAAACATCAACAACAATGACAAAATTCAAAACACACATTCATTTCATTCATTTCATAAAATTTTTATCAATCACACATTTCAATCATCGTTCACAATCAAAAAATCCAAATTCCGTCATCAAAATTCAAGTTCACCAATCTTTCAAAACAATCAATTCAAAATCATCATTCAATCATCATCACAATCATCATTCTTCATCACACAAAAAACCATTCTTTCACAACAAAATTCAATCTTTCAAATTCATCTATCAAATCCACACAACATTCAACACATCACATTCTCAATTCCATTCACAATCAATTTCATTCCTTTCATCAACAAAGCAAAATCATATCAAAAAAACACCAACATTTCATTCAATCAATCAATCAAAATCACATTTCATTCATCAACCAATCAACCCAAATCACAATCACAACAAACATTCACAACATGTCATTCTTTTCTCATCAAATCATCAATCAATCATCACATTCAAATTCTTTCAAATCAAAATCTCGAAATCAAAAACAAACACACAATCAACATTCAATTTCATTCACAACAATCACAACAACAATCACACACATTCACTTCACAACAAATCAAAAAAACAATCACAAACAATTCATCATCACAAATCATCAACTTCAAAACACCGCCTAAACCCAAGGGATAAAATTATAGTAAAAAATATATATATATATATATATATAGATATATATAGATATATAAAATATAGTATATATAAATATAATTTTTTTTTTTTTTTTTTTTTTATTCCTTTGTCGCTGTCTCCCGCCGCGTTTGGCGAGGTACGCAAGAAACAGACGAAAGAAAAGGCCCAACCCCAAACGCCCCCCCCCATACACATTTACATACACACTCCACACACGCAAATATACATACCTACACTGCTATTCCATGTTTACCCCAGACCTTCACATGCGCATGATCAATCCACTGACAGCACTCAAACCCGTAACCACATCGCTTCCAATTCACTCATGCCTTCCCCTTCCTTTCACCCTCCTGCATGTTCAGGCCTCCGATCAAACAATAATCTTTTTCACTCCATCTTCACCTCCAATTTGGTCTCCCTCTTCTCCTCTTCCCTCCAACCTCCGACACATATAACCCTTGTCCAATCTTTACTCACTCATTCTCTCCATTTGCCCAAACCATTTCACAAAACATCCCTCTTCTCTCTCTTCAAATCCACGCGCTTTTATTCCTCACATCTCCTTACCCTTACGTTACTTACTCGATCAAACCACCTCATACCAACATAATATATATCTAACATATATATATATATAGAATATATATATATAATATATATTTATTAGAAATAATATATATT
>NC_092242.1:37871272-37942367 GCF_036320965.1 Panulirus ornatus
AAAGAGAGAATAGTTATGGATAAATAAAAAAAACTTTGTTGTAGAAAGCAAAGAGGATGTTGAATGGTTTGGTCACATGGAGAGAATGATGGGAAAGATTTACAAGAGGATATATGGTGTCGGGTGATGGAAGAGGAGAAAAGGGAACCCAATTGGAGGTTGGAGAAGATGAGTGGAAAAAATTTTGTGTGATCGTCTGAACATACATGGATGTAAAGAGGCAAGGAATAAGTGAATTGATCGATTTATACGGGTTGACGTGCTGTCAGTGGATTAATCAGGGCAATGTGAAGCTCTGCGGTTCAACCCTGAAACTGGTAGGTATGTATAGATTTGCGTTGTGATAATGTAATATACATTAGTTTGGGGAGGGTTGGGCCTTTTTTCTCTGTTTCTTGCGCTACTCGCAAACGACAACGGATAACACGCAAAGCAGTATTATATTATATAGATATAGATATATATATAAATATATAGATAATATATTATATATAAGAATAGATTTTATATATATTATATATATAATTAATCATAAGATAAAATTCAATGGAAAAAACTGAGGAATAAAGTTGTTTTAGATATCTATGATTCACGAATGGCACCATGGAACGAAGTAATCATAGTTGAGGCGAAAATCATGGAAGCCTTGAAAATTTGAATCGAAACATGTCCGAAAGCAAAAAAAGGGAATGTGTGACGAATAGTGGTTTCAAATGTTGTATGGTTCGAAGCGTGGCAATGATAGAGTTTGCTCAGAGTGGATGGCAGAAATGAATGATGTTTGAGTACAATGTTGGTGGAGTGGTTTTTCGAGTAATAACGTAGGTAAAAAGAGTATGGAAATAAAAAGAACGTGTTGAAAGGCAAAGAAGGGTGTTTTTGAAATGGTTTGGGGACATGGAGAGAATGAGTGAGAAACTTGCCAAGATTAAATTGGGTCATGAGGAACGAGAGAGGGGAACCAAAGGATAAAGATGATAAAAAAGATTTTGTGTGATCGGTCCTGAACATGCAGAGTGAAAGGAGCAAGAATATGAATGGATCGATTGGTATACCGGGAGTACTGCTGTCAAATGAATGAATCAAGGCAATTGAAGCGACTGGGTATACCAGAAAGTTGTGTGGGCCCTGAAGGGAATGGACTGTGTTTCGCATTATTCATGACATCAAAGACTGATGTGAACGAAGGCCTTTGTTTTCTTTTCCTAGCGCTACCTCCCCACATAAGCTGAGGGGATGGCATCTCCATGTGTGGCGAGTAGGCGATGGGAATGAATAAAGCAGACCAATGGAATGTGTGCATGGGTATATATGTATTGTCGTTTGGTTATAAATGTTTCATGAGATGTATAGGTATGTACATTTGCTTGTTACAGTATGTGAAATACAGTGTGATGAGGTGTTAGCCAATTCTATCGTTCTTTTTCCTTACCTACCTTCGCAAACGCGGAGACAGCGACAAAGCAAAATAATAAAATAATAAAAAAAATTATATATATAAATATATAATATATAAATATAATATATATATAGATATAATATAATATATAATATATATATATAATATTTTTATATATAACTGGTTTAATAGAACGAGAAATACATAATATACTTATGTAAGTAGAGAGATGCCAAAAGCGTTAATTGGATTACGGGGTTTAATTACAGCGTGCGAAAGAGACACTTTTGGATTTAATTGCTAAGGTGCAAACTGAGGATTCTCATCATTATCTTGTGAGGCTAAGAGTAAGAATTAGTATGGTTTCAGAAAAAAGAGTGAATAGTTTGAAGATGTGAGAGTAATGACTTGGATAGAGACTTGTGAAAGGTAACCAGGAGAGACTGATTAAAGATTAAAAATGAGAACATTGGAAGTAAGGAATGGGAGTAATGATGTATTTAGGAATCAAATTTGATGGATTTGCCATAAGATCTTGTCATGAAAATTGGAGTGAGGTTATTAGATAGGGTTTATGTAGATGAAAAGTAGATTAAGTGAAAAAAAGAAATCATTTTGACGATTTTTGCAAAAAAAAATGTAATTATGGAGATGATAAAAGAAAGAGAAGAGGTCTAAGAAAGTGGAAGAAGAAGAAAGCAAATGAAAGGGGGGAAAGTATCATTATTATCATTCTATCTGAAGAGTAAAAAATGCTGACCGAGGCAAATGAACTTCAATGAAGCAAAATGAGGTGAAAACAAGATGGTAATAAAGGAATAGATGATATTTTCATTTTGTTTATTGTTTGGATATAAGTGCAGATATAGGGTTTTTAGTCAGTGTGGAAAAGTGAGAGGGTTTAGGAAATTGATTTGGACATAAAGAAGGAGTAGTAAACTTGCGAAGATGAAAGCCGCAAAGCACATTGGCTGGGATTGCAGGAATTTATTAAAAAAGGGTGACTGTAGTGACCTGATTTTTAAGTTATTTAAAGTATGTATTACTCATGTAGTGGCCTGAGAATTTGGCGAATGCGTGCATATTGCCATTGTACCAAACCAAAAGGGATAAAGATATTGCTCAAATTACATAGTTATAAGTTAGTTGATATTCCTGTAACCTTATATGGAGTTTGATTGAGAGTTTGAAGCAGTACTACATCAGATTGGAAGAGCATTGTGGTTTCAAAGTTAAGGATGTGTATCAGTTTTCCTTTGTAGAATGTATGTGAGAAATTACCAGAAAAGCAAAAGGATTTGTATTACATTATGGATCTGAGAAGGACTATGAAAGTTGATAGAGTTGCTCTATGAATGTATTAAGAATATATGGTGTGGAGAAATGTTAGAACATGATAATTTGTTTATCGGAGATGTAAGGCATGTTACGTTAGAAAGAGAAATTGATTGTTCTCAGTGTATAGTATGTAACGCAGTGGTGATTCTCCTTTGTTTAATTGTTTAAGGAGGTTTGTTAGGCGAGGTAAATGCAAGATTTGAAAGAGCTATACTAAGTCGGTTTTTAGAGACCTTGGGAAATGATCAGTGTTGTCGCAGATGATACAGCGCAGTGCCTATGCATTGAGAACTGCAGAACGTACTGAGTTGGTATGTGGTGAAGGAAGAAAATTAAGAGTAAATAAATAAGAGCAAGTTATTAGTACTGTCGGGATTGGAGGTGCAATCAATTTGGGATGGTGATTTGAATGAGAAAAACTGAGGAATGAATGTTTTAGATAACTGGATGTGGATCTGCATCGGATGGAACCATGAAGCATGTGGGATCATTAGTGAGGGGGTCGAAAATTCTGCCTTAAAGAATTGTGGTAGTCGAGAACATTATCCTCGAAACAAAAATGTATTTGAAGAATATGGTTCCAACAATGTTTTGTATGGTTCGAGGCGTGGCATATGATAAGTTTTGTCGCGCAGAGGATTTGTGCTGAAATGAATTTTAGACAATTGTGGTGAGGATTTTTGATCGAGTAAGTAACGTAATGTAGAAAGCTGTGTGGAAAAAAAAAAAGCGTCTTAGAAAGCAGAAGATGTTTGAAGTGTTTAGGCACATGGAAAATGAGTGAGGAAAAGAGATTGACCAAGAGATAATGTGTCGAAAGTTAGAAAGCAAAAGAGGAGACCAAATTGGAGTAAAGAGAGTAAAAAGATTTTTTGATCGGCCTGAACAGCAGAGGGTAAAGAGGCAAGAATAAGTGAATTGAGCGATAGGTATACCGTAGACGTGCAGACAGTGGATAATCAACATGAAGCGTCTGGGTAACCAATGGAAAGCTGGTAGTAAGTTTATTTGGCGTGTTGGACTATTGTATATACATAGTATTGGGGGTTGCCATTCTTTCGGTCTGTTTTCATTGCTCTACCACTCGCAGCGCGGGAACACAATATAATAAATAAATAGTAGAATTAATATATATATATGTATTATATGTACAAATAAACTTCAGTGAAGGGTCTATTGGGAGGGGATAACAAAGTAGTGTGATTTGAGAAGAGATAGATTATTTTTGAAGGTTTGTTGAATGTGTTTTTATGATAAAAATGGCAGATATAGGGTATTTTGACTAGTTTCTGCAAAGTGAAGGGTTAAGAACGATTTGGTAAACAGAAGACGAACCAAAAGCTTTCGAAAGAGCCTGCCAGGCTGCGGGTTTTGATTATTGCAGGTGAATGTAGTAAAAAAGGAGACTGTATTGTTACGTGTCTGGTAAGAGGTTATTATTTTGTATTAAGCCTCATGAGTAAGTTGCTTAGATTGGCGAATGTTTGCAAATGCCATGTACAAAGCAAAGGATACTAAGTGAGTGCTCAAATTACAGAGTTATAATTTGGTTGAGTTTTCCTGGAAATTTATAGGCGGTTATTGATTAAGAGTAGCATGCCACAGACATCAATAGGTAGAAGGAATGTGTTACAGAATTAGAATGCTGGATCAGTGGTTTCTTAAGAATGTAGTAGTAATACTAAAAAAGCAAATGGATTTAAATTGTACTTTTAGGATTGGAGAAGCATAGGATATTATAGACATGCTATCGAATATTAAAATATAATGTGTTTACAATTGGTTAAAACAGAAAAGTTTTTATCAGATTAAGTCACATCACGTGTCAGGAAGGAGAAAAGTGATTGGTCTCTGTAATATTTGTTTCCGCAGTACGTGATGTCTCCAAGGTAGTTTTACTTTGTTTAGTTATGGTTGTTATGGAGGGAATGCAAGATTTTGGAAAAAGGACCTTATGCATTCTTTGTGGACATAGAGTTGGGAAGTTGAGTCAGTTGATGTCGCTGATATGCAGCGCTGGGGCTATTCGAGTGAAGAACTGAGAGAACGGTGGCGATTTTTGTAAGTGTTGTTACAGAAGAAAACTGACTAAATGTAATAAAAATTATTAGTACAGAAAGTTTAGGACAAAATCAATGATAATTTGAGTGCAGAAAAACTGGAGGAAGTAAAGTGTTTTAGATTAGGGTTGGTGATTTGTCACGCGGCTGAACTTTTGAAGTTAATTGAATCATATGCGGGGGAATTAGCGAAATGTTCTAGAGCGTGGAAAAATGTGGAATCAGAAAGTTATCTGGAAAGCAAAAATGGTTATTTTCGAGGAAATGGTGGTGCAACAAGGCTATCTGGTGGCGAGGCGTGCTATAAAGAGTGTGCTGAGAGGGGGGGTTGGGATTCCAGGAATAATTTTTAGACAATAATTGGTGTGAAGTATTTAATTAGTAATAATTTTAAGTAAAGAGATTGATAAATAAAAAAAATTGTTTGAGGACTGAAAAGGTGTTTTGAAATTTTGGTCACATGGAAAATGATGAGGAAAGATTGACCAAGAGGCATGTTTGTCAGAGTGGAGGAAAGAAAATTGAATCCAAATGGAAAGGTGAAAAAGGATGAAAAGAGTCTGATGACTCGGCCTAAAGCAAGGAGAAAGGCGTTGCAAAGTAAGAGATAATTGGAGCGATGTGTTAACCGTCCACGAATGCTGTCAATAAATTCAACCATGGCATTGGAAGGTCTTTGAAACCCTAAATTTTTTGTGGCCTCATTGCGTGAAAGGAGGCTGGTTGCTGGTGCATTATACATACAGCTAAAGACTGAGGGTGAACGAAGGTGGACTTTTTTCTTTTTTCCTAGCGCTACCTCTGCACATGCCTGGAGGGGTTTTATTTCATTTGTGCATTGCGAATGATGAGTTGAAGGAATAAGTATATGATAACATTTTATATATATTATATATATATATGATATAATATTATATATATATATATATATAATTATATATATATATATATAGATAATAATATAAATAATAATATATATATATATATGTATTGCTTGAAGAATATTGGATAAATACTTAGAAAACAAATGAGTTTGATGTAGCATTTATGATCTGGAGAAGCATATGATAGATTATAGAATCACTGTGAAGGTAATAAGAAATAAAAGTGTGGGACATGTTGGTAAACATGAAATTTTTATCGAGATGTAAGCATTTAGACGAGTAGTAAGAAAGGAAAAGTGATTGGATTTCCATGAATGTAGTTTGCGGCAGAGGTTTGTGATGTCTCTCCATGTGTTTTAATTTTTTAAAGGATGGGTGATTAGGGAGGAAATGCAAGAGTCTGAAAGAGGGGCCAAGTAGTGAATCTGTTGGATAAGACTTGGAAGTGAGTCAGTTGTTGTTTCGCTGATAGATACAGCGCTGGTGGCGATTCATAGTGAGAAATCGCAGAAGCTGTGACGGATTTGGTAAAGGTGTTGAAAAAAAGTTAATAGTAAATGTAATAAAGCACAGTTATCTTAGGTACAAAGTAGAGTAAATCCAAATTTGAGGTGAGTTTGAATGGTAGAAAAACTGGCGGAAGTGAATGTTTTTAGATATCTGGAGATGATCTGTCAGCGATGGAAACCATGAACGGATGTGATCAAACAGTGGAGGGCAAAATTTAGGACCTTGAAAAATGTAATGAAGTCAGAACAATATCCCAAAGCAAAAATGGCTAATGTTTGACATGGAAATGGTTCCAACAATTTGTATGGTAGCGAGCGTTTGGCTGATATAATTATTCGCAGAGATGGATGTGGCTGGAAATGAGATGTTTGAGGACAATGTTTGTGTGAGTGTTTATCGAAAGTAAAGTAATGAGAAAGAGATTTGTTAAAATAAAAGAAGCGTGGTTGAGAAGCAAAGAGGAGTAGTTTGAAATGGTTTTGGCGAAGGAGAGAATAGTAGAAAGGATTGACCAAGAGATATATGTGTCGAGGTGAAACGAGAAAGAGAACCAAAGGGAGGAAAGATATGAAAAATTTTGTGTGATCGGGGCTGAACATGCAGGGAGGTGAAAGAGGCAAGAATGAGATGAATGGTGCGATGTTAATACAGTACGTCTGTCAGTGATGAAATCCAAGGCATGTAACGTCCGGTTAAACCATGGAAAGCTGTGTAGTATGTATATTTGTCGTGTTGACTTCAATTACATGATATGGGGGGAGTTTGTTGGCCATTTCTTCGTCGTTTCCTTCGCTACACCCACGCAAACGCGGGAGACAGCGACGAGTAAAAAAAAAAAAAAAAATTAATATATAAATATAAATAGGTACTTATTATATATATATATATATATATATATATATATATATATATATATATATATATATATATATATATATATTTATTATTATATTATTTTTATTATACTTTGTCGCTGTCTCCCGCGTTTGCGAGGTAGCGCAAGGAAACAGACGAAAGAAATGGCCCAACCCCCCCCCCATACACATGTATATACATACGTCCACACACGCAAATATACATACCTACACAGCTTTCCTTGGTTTACCCCAGACGCTTCACCTGCCCTGCTTCAATCCACTGACAGCACGTCAACCCCGGTATACCACATCGCTCCAATTCACTCTATTCCTTGCCCTCCTTTCACCCTCCTGCATGTTCAGGCCCCGATCACACAAAATCTTTTTCACTCCATCTTTCCACCTCCAATTTGGTCTCCCTCTTCTCCTTGTTCCCTCCACCTCCGACACATATATCCTCTTGGTCAATCTTTCCTCACTCATCCTCTCCATTGGCCCAAACCACTTCAAAACACCCTCTTCTGCTCTCTCAACCACGCTCTTTTTATTTCCACACATCTCTCTTACCCTTACGTTACTCACTCGATCAAACCACCTCACACCACACATTGTCCTCAAACATCTCATTTCCAGCACATCCATCCTCCTGCGCACAACTCTATCCATAGCCCACGCCTCGCAACCATACAACATTGTTGGAACCACTATTCCTTCAAACATACCCATTTTTGCTTTCCGAGATAATGTTCTCGACTTCCACACATTCTTCAAGGCCCCCAGGATTTTCGCCCCCTCCCCCACACTATGATCCACTTCCGCTTCCATGGTTCCATCCGCTGCCAGATCCACTCCCAGATATCTAAAACACTTCACTTCCTCCAGTTTTTCTCCATTCAAACTCACCTCCCAATTGACTTGACCCTCAACCCTACTGTACCTAATAACCTTGCTCTTATTCACATTTACTCTTAACTTTCTTCTTCCACACACTTTTCCAAACTCAGTCACCAGCTTCTGCAGTTTCTCACATGAATCAGCCACCAGCGCTGTATCATCAGCGAACAACAACTGACTCACTTCCCAAGCTCTCTCATCCCCAACAGACTTCATACTTGCCCCTCTTTCCAAAACTCTTGCATTTACCTCCCTAACAACCCCATCCATAAACAAATTAAACAACCATGGAGACATCACACATCCCTGCCGCAAACCTACATTCACTGAGAACCAATCACTTTCCTCTCTTCCTACACGTACACATGCCTTACATCCTCGATAAAAACTTTTCACTGCTTCTAACAACTTGCCTCCCACACCATATATTCTTAATACCTTCCACAGAGCATCTCTATCAACTCTATCATATGCCTTCTCCAGATCCATAAATGCTACATACAAATCCATTTGCTTTTCTAAGTATTTCTCACATACATTCTTCAAAGCAAACACCTGATCCACACATCCTCTACCACTTCTGAAACCACACTGCTCTTCCCCAATCTGATGCTCTGTACATGCCTTCACCCTCTCAATCAATACCCTCCCATATAATTTACCAGGAATACTCAACAAACTTATACCTCTGTAATTTGAGCACTCACTCTTATCCCCTTTGCCTTTGTACAATGGCACTATGCACGCATTCCGCCAATCCTCAGGCACCTCACCATGAGTCATACATACATTAAATAACCTTACCAACCAGTCAACAATACAGTCACCCCCTTTTTTAATAAATTCCACTGCAATACCATCCAAACCTGCTGCCTTGCCGGCTTTCATCTTCCGCAAAGCTTTCACTACCTCTTCTCTGTTTACCAAATCATTTTCCCTAACCCTCTCACTTTGCACACCACCTCGACCAAAACACCCTATATCTGCCACTCTATCATCAAACACATTCAACAAACCTTGAAAATACTCACTCCATCTCCTTCTCACATCACCACTACTTGTTATCACCTCCCCATTTGCGCCCTTCACTGAAGTTCCCATTTGCTCCCTTGTCTTACGCACTTTATTTACCTCCTTCCAGAACATCTTTTTATTCTCCCTAAAATTTAATGATACTCTCTCACCCCAACTCTCATTTGCCCTTTTTTTCACCTCTTGCACCTTTCTCTTGACCTCCTGTCTCTTTCTTTTATACATCTCCCAGTCAATTGCATTTTTTCCCTGCAAAAATCGTCCAAATGCCTCTCTCTTCTCTTTCACTAATAATCTTACTTCTTCATCCCACCACTCACTACCCTTTCTAATCAACCCACCTCCCACTCTTCTCATGCCACAAGCATCTTTTGCGCAATCCATCACTGATTCCCTAAATACATCCCATTCCTCCCCCACTCCCCTTACTTCCATTGTTCTCACCTTTTTCCATTCTGTACTCAGTCTCTCCTGGTACTTCCTCACACAGGTCTCCTTCTCAAGCTCACTTACTCTCACCACCCTCTTCACCCCAACATTCACTCTTCTTTTCTGAAAACCCATACAAATATATATATATACATACAAATACATACAAATATATACATACAAATATATATATATATATATATTTATATAGATATATATATATATATATATATATATATATATATATATATATATATATATATATATATATATATATATATATATATATATATATATATATATATATATATATATATATATATATATATATATATATATATATATATAGCGAGGTAGCGTTAAGAACAGAGGACTGGGCCTTTTTTGGAATATCCTCACCTGGCCCCAACTCTGTTCCTTCTTTTGGAAAAAAAAAAAAAACGAGAAGGGGAGGATTTCCAGCCCCCCGCTCCCTCCCCTTTTACGACACGCAGGGAATACGTGGGAAGTATTCTTAATCCCCTATCCCCAGGGATAATATATATATATATATATATATATATATATATATATATATATATATATATATATATATATATATATATATATATATATATGTATATATATATGTATATATATATATATATATATATATATATATATATATATATATATATATATATATATATATATATATATATATATATATATATATATATATATATATATATATATATATATATATATATATATATATATATATATATATATATATATATATATATTTTTTTTTTTTTTTTTTTTTTTTTTTCCAAAAGAAGGAACAGAGAAGAGGGCCAGGTGAGGATGTTCCCTCAAAGGCCCAGTCCTCTGTTCTTAACGCTACCTCGCTATCGCGGGAAATGGCGAATAGTATGAAAAAAAAAAAAAAAAAAAAAATATATATATATATATATATATATATATATATATATATATATATATATATATATATATATATATATATATATATATATATATATATATATATATATATATATACATATATATATACATATATATATATATATATATATATATATATATATATATATATATATATATATATATATATATATATATATATATATATATATATATATATATATATATATATATATATATATATATATATATATATATATATATATATATATATATATATGAATCCCGCCTACAAAGAAAAACTAAGCCAGTACACCGCAGTTAGAGGCAATGCTTCGCACAGCGTTACGTGCATGAGGATATGCGTTTTGAGGACCGGATATAGACGGATTATATTCTCTGGTAAGAAAACTTTTCATCCAGCACACGTGTGAGGTAACATTGCTGGCGCGCAAATGGGAAAACATATGCTCTGGAGAACATCTGCCAAGTCACCAGAAGCGGTCACGTCACCTGCAACATCTGGGGATGGTTGCATTTACATGGGATACGGGAACTGGACGATACTGAAGGGCGCTTCACTGCTGAGAAGTATCTTGAGATATTAAGAGAAATGGTGCTACCCTCGTGAATGAATGTGAGCAGCGTCAGGAGTAGACTAGGTACCAGATCATGCAGCATGTCATACAGGACTGGGAACTGCTCCGCAGATATAAGGCGACTGTATACAGCCTGGTGTCATCAATGCCTAACAGGTTATAGAGGTTCATTGATGCTAAAGGGAGATGGTCAAGTTATTAAAGGGTTTGCCTTTCCCTCCCTCTACCTTCAAAGAACCATAACCTTTATCTTACTCTCCACTTCACATATTCAAATAACATATGGTTTTGACATGGTATAAGGATAATTGTTTAATTATTTCTTCATGATTATTGTGTTTTGTTTCATGATTTATCCTTCCGACACGAAGCAATTCTTTGATCCAACCAGAAAGCATGACAAGTTAGGCATATGGTTCAAAAGTGTTGAATGAATGTAATATTTACTGTCATATTACTCCAAAGACCAATAATTCATGTAAATGGCATAAAGTCAGTAGAATATTTGTTGGTAGCCAGTATAAACATAATAAGTGGCAGCTTACGATATCGTCGCGTTCAGCAGTTGACGGCCTTATGATGCTTAGATTTTAGCCTTAGATTATTGCAGTATCTGATAATCGAGAATACATTGAATGCCTGGGATTGGTGTGTGTAGTTTTGATGTGTGGGAAGAGTGTAGGAGGTAAGCAGGTAGCCATTAGGTGATTACAGCCTGGGAGATGGCAAGCAGCAGACATGTTCGTCTTTGCAGACATCTGCTGACCTTGAAGTTGTTTAGGGTAACAGGTAGTTACAACTCATTTGTTTAGGGCAAAATATTTGTTGTGGAAACAATATTGGTGATTCAAAATGCTGATACAAACAAATTAAACCTAAATACTCATTTAAAGGGAGAGTCCTGGTAAGGACGTTGGTAATTCACTGAACGCACTGCTCTGTGATACATTCTTAAAGTGACGCCTAGAAATAACATATACTGTTAATAACGTTTATACAGACCTAAGAATACAAGTGTTCGTACTGTATTGGATACATACTTGAAACATATACTTGTATGAATCAGTTCTGTGAAATCCAGCAGGTGATACACACGCATATTTGATGAAGTATATATCCTCGTGGGTTTGTTGGGTGGGTGATGGACTAGCGTGTCCTGTTAACATAACCTCTTGGATCTTCTCTCAGTCACCGTGTCAGTAAATGGAACCGTTTGATATGCCTCCAACACCTCTAAGCCCACATGAAAATACTAATGATTTCAGTCATTTCCTTAGTCGCACACACATCAAAGTGTCCCTATAGATCGGGACTTCTTCGATCATGCATACATAATCAAGGAAGTGGATACTATCAGTTGTCTACTGCATTTAATTGTCAGCTGAAACATATTTAACACACTGACAGAAGAAAAGAAAAAAAAAATCTCTGTCTCTTTTCTATAATTTACATTAGGAGAGTGTGAGAGCCTAGTATAGTTAGTGTAGGGGCTACTTGTAAGGTGAGTAACATTACAATTTATTGCACGTTTGGCACCGAGTTTTTCCACCGTTACCAGACCAGTAGCCATACCCCACTCGTGTCGGGTTTCCTCGAATTTCTTTGGCAAACTGTACCTTTTCAAATTTTTTGGTGCTTACTTCTAGTTTTTAGAGAAACTTCCTCTTATTTATGTGTCTGAGGAACACTAGTTAGGTCCGACTTCAGTTGTTAGCATAAACGCCCCGCTTGGCATTTTCATGATACATTGGTATCACCCTCTACGAGATAAATTTTCTTCTTCCATTCTCGCTGATATTACTTAGATTGGAAAGACGAATTTCAATGTGTGTTTGTGCTGAGTAGGACGCTGGCATCATTTGCAGCAGCAGCTCGTACTCTCGACCATTCTCTTGAATGTTATTGCCAAACTTCAGCAATTTGACCGTTAGGTTGTGGAGCTCAGGCTCGCCAGAAGGAAGACCGAGAGTTGCAGGAGCCTGGACTACAGTAGTATTGATTTTATCCTAATAGAAATACACCTGATGAATCCTGCTGTCTTCTGTACCTCTCTTTGTTAGATGAACAGGACTTGTCAAACACTACTATTGAATATTAATAAGCCAGGATTATAGAGCCTCAAGGTCTCCCGGATAATTCGAGAGGGAAGCCTGTTGACACGATTTACCTTAGATGTCATGACCTGATTAATACACGTCTTAAGAGGAAATTAATGATTCTGAATATGAACAAGGAACACGTAATATAGAACTCAAACGGAGGCTAATTGGTAATTTGTGTTTTTCGCCTCTATCATTGCTTTGATCTGAATTATACTCTATCTTTTAGATCATCTTCAACTTGGACTTTAAGGTAGAACTGATAATCTAATGGATCGTGTACTTAATTGTGACCCAGAGCTGAAGCATCAGTACAAAAACAAATTCATTTTCAATTACTGATTTGACCTGAATCATACATTAGAAGGTAGGTTGTTGACAACAGCAGGCCATGGTGGTACCTACCGTCCTGACTGAGGAGCGTTAAAGTGGTGCTCGTAACCATCTTGCTCTCCATGTCAGGATTGCTGGTCTTACCTTCTGTCTCATCAAAGCGGGACTACCGGGCTAGTCCTGCTATCTTCTCCTTACAAGCACCATATGCCTACTTATTTTCTTCATATATGTACTCTTGAAAACTCCTGTCTACTTAGAGGTTTTAAGCATGATTATAGTAGATTCCAACAAATCTATGACCCTTATCCCCAGGCATAATGGGGCGCTAAGAATCTCCGGGTTTGCGCTTGATTCTGCTACGAATAAGAGGGAGGGCTTTGGCAGTAGGAGTACTAGCCCCCTCCACAACCTTTCCCTCTCTGTTAGACCTTCCGCTCTTTCTATTCACGATACCAACATTCACCTCTGTTGAACACCATCTGTCTAGTACCCACCAAATATCTTACCTACCTCTGAGACATAGTTACTTAATGATGTTGTCACTAGTCCCTTTTTCATGTTCAGTTATGATTTCCACTCACGATTCCAGTTCAAGATGGTGTTTGTGCTTATTCCAACGTCAATACGCCTCTACGACCTTGAGTCCCTAAACTTTGGTGTTATGCGGCTCAAGGTCTGATTTCCAACTATCACATTTTTCCTGTCTTTGCCTCTTGCTCTCCTACTTAAACAAATTTTATAACTTTCCTCTCACTCTCAAGCCGGGATCCTCTACTTCGCGGAATACAACGTTCACCAGAAGAAATGGTTGAAATCCTCTCATACGAATGGTGGAGGGAATGAAGCCCTCACGTTCTCCATTTTCAATGAGCAAATCATCTTCCAACCTTCCCATAGTCGTGACCACTGTGACCACTCTCCTAATGTCCTGAATCTGTTTTTCACCTCTAGTCCATCCCGTTGTATCTACATAATCTCGCCCAGTTGGTTCATCTAATCACACTTTCATGAATGTTTCTATTTGAACGTACCTCCCCCTCCAGTAGCCCCTTAAAGTGCTGACTGGAATAATTTGCCTCACTTATTTCTAACTTTCCTTGGTTGAATTACTATCTCTTATGTGGTGATGCTTCTGTCTCCGCCAAACTACAGCCGAGGTTATTCTTGAGGGAATGGAAACATTTATCCCCTCTTCCTTCAAAACAACCTCTTCCTTCAATCCATGGCTCAACCGTTCCTGTTCTGAGGCCATTCAGGTAAGGAATTAAGCATATCAGGCCTGGAAAACTCTTCTTCCTCTGATTCCCATTCCGCTTTCATCAATGCCCGTATTCATTGCAAGTACGTTATCAGTGAGGCTAAAGGTTCCTTTGTTCAAAGGAAGTGCGATAACCTCTCGTTATCCACTGACAGGTCTCTTTGGTCTTTAGCTAAGGACATCTCTAACTACTCTTGTCACTCTACCTTTCCTTCACTTTTCCCTTCTGACGATAATGTAGCTGTCTCTGCCGTAGACAAAACAACTTTGGTTCCTGTTTCTCCTCGAACTCCACCTTGGAAGACTCTAACATTCCTTCACCCTATGATGCTCCTCTTACTAATTTTATGTTTCTCACCGTAATCTCCTTTCAGATAGCCCGAAAAGCGCTTCTGTCTCTGAACACGAGAACGGTTTATGGTCCTGATGGCATCCATCATCGTGTACTGAAAGAGTGTGTCTCTGAACTTCAGCCTTTGCTTGCTCGTTTGTTCCGTTTATGTTAAAAACCAAAACTCTTCCTTCCTCTTGTGAGGCGTGCATAGATACATCCTATTCCTAAGAAGGGTGGCCGTTCTGACCCCTTTAACTATTGTCCTATTGCTTTGACATCCACTATTTCCATAGTCTTTGAATTCCTCCTGAACTTTCTTGTCCTTACACACCTTGAATCTCATAGTCTTCTCTCTGATCACCAGTATGGCTCCCGTGAAGCGAAATCCACTGGTGTTATTCTGTCTTATCATCCTGATGTCTCGTCATCATCAATGAAAGATACTGAATCTTGTGTAGTTACCCTTGACATATCCAAAGCTTTTGACAGGATGTGTCATCGGGGTCTCATCTCTACGCTCCCCTCTTTTGGCTTCCCTCCCTCACTTTGCTCTTTCTTATCTAGCTTCTTCTCCGGCCGCTCTATCTCTATGGTTGTTGATGGGTTAGCCTCCCCCAGTTTCTCCATCAACAGCGATGTCCTTCAAGGTTCTGTCCTGTCCCCTAAGCCTTTTCCCCTCGTTATCAACGATTTCCTTTTCCACAAATAACAAAATGCACTCATACGCTGACGACTCATCGCTGCATTTATCCACATCATTCAATCCTGTTTTTTTATCTCTCATTCTATCTGTATCTCGTCTTGACACAGCTACCTCAATCAACTCAGACTTGGACAGGATCTCAGAGTGGGGTAAACGAAATCTAGTTAAGTTTAATGCCTCTAAGACCCAGCTCTACCCATTCCTCTATCGAAGACTCACAACTCTAGTCTTTCCTTTGACGGTTCTATAATTCCACCTACTCAATGAACATACTTGGTATTACTATATCTTGGAAACCCACATCACGGAAATAGTAATTTCTGCCTCTGAGAACTGGTAGTTCTGTTTAGATGTCCCAAATTTCTTTTCTTCTAAACAGTTGTTTCGGTTATGGAATGGATTGATTCATCTTCATACAGAGTACTGTTCTTACATTCAAGTTGGTTCTAACTCTGCATCCTTAATCAACAGAGCTGAGTCGAAAGCGGTACAACTTATAAACTTTTCCAGGTTAACTTCAAAACTTGATCCTCTTGCCCTAAGCTGCAATGTTGATTCACTTTCCCTCTTCTATGTCATTTCTGTATTTGCTCCCGAGAGCTAGCTGCTTGTGTGCCCCAACCACTAGCTAGACCACACAATACTCGGCAAGCTGCTGCGTCACATGATTTCTGTGTGGGCATTGGCAAGTCAAGGGTGGGTCCCTACACCTCGGGGCTTTGGAACTCTACCCTGGCACATTTCAAATGAAAGGTTTTCACTACCTCCATAATTCGTAAATACTTTTCCAGGTCTATTTTTTTCTCCTTTCATAATACTCTCTATATTTCAATCAAGGCCCGACCTTGATGTGGAATTTTGTCTGTGACTGGAGCCTTCAACGTAAAAAAGAAAAGAAAAAAGTCTTATACATTCGACGTTGTGGCAGGCAATACAGATCAAAGCGCTTACTGCAGGGGCGTTTTCATCTTGAAGCTATAATCATCATATTTCTTCCTAGTTTTAACAAAAAAATGTGGTAAAACTATATCTTCATTAGAAAGCAATGGAAGAAAAAACTTTCCTAGTGTGTTGCCATAAACAAGTCTTATGGTTTGGGCGTTTGGTCTGCAGTAGTCTACATTTATTGGTATTTGCAGACTTACGTCTACGTTTGGTGACTGACTTATAAGCGAGATTGCGATGATCCTGTGTTAGGTGTAAAAGATTAAATGCTTGTCTTAAACGCTCACAGTTCCTACCTTCATCCTGAACAGTTACAGTAAACAACATATCTATCATCATGTACGGGACTATCAGTTTCGAAATTCGTGTCACGTTTTCCTTAAAGGGAAGCTAATCGCTTTCATTATGTGTTTAAGGTTTTTTTTTTATATTTATTAACCAGACAACACCATCTACTGCAGGTGTTATGTCCTTCATAACTCTGGCTACCCGCGTAAGATTTTGCTGATTATTAAGCATATGAAATCATAGCTAACTGTAAGCTTCAGGGAGTACCATTCATTGTAAGTAAAAGAATAGTGAGAACAGAGACTGACTCATGATATAGCGTTTAGTGTGGTTGAACAAGATGCATTTCAGGGCCACCAGAGGCCGACCACGCATAGACTCGAATCCTGGTCGCGGCAGTTGGTTCAGAGCCAACCCAGCTCTTCATGTTCCCTTATGGAGCTGGACGATAAATTCTGTATCTATCTTAAGCTAGCGTGTTCATTCCGTCTATTGCAGCAAACAAAGCTCATATGGAGACCTGTTCTGCAATTCTACAATACAAAAATTATAAACATACAATTAGTTTTCTCTTGTTTCACTGAACAAATAGATAAATGACTGAGATTCTGTACCTTGCGTTGTCTCCGGGGATCTTCTACTCCTCACGGCTCGAGCTGAGTTCAAGCTGCTGACTTAGGTCGTAGTCCCAACAAACTGTTAAAGGCCACAGTCCGTAAGGACCACGGAACCACAACAATCTGTTTGGTCTGCTAGACTTTGTATATGCTTATCGAGGGCATTTTCAAATTTCTCCACCGCACAAACTACAATCCCACAGTGTATCTTCTTGCCGCAGGCAGCATCATGAATAGCCTCGGGTGTTTAACTTGTTTTCTATTGTGATTATCACATCTTTTGATACCATCAGTAATATTTTAGTCTTCCATATCTCTCGTACCACTAGGGATTGCTTTTTCAGTGTAGGTCCAGACACATGCCCTGTGGAAGTTTCCTGGTGCATAGAATGATATATCTCTTCCGTCTGCCCGACAGAGAGTATGGTCTTTGATTTCACGATAGTTCAGACTCTTTACTTTTCCATGGTTTATCCCAGACAGACATTTCACATGCCCTGGTTCAGTCCATTGACAGCATGTTGATCCTGGTATACGACATCGTCCTAATTCACTATATTCCTTGCACGCCTCACACCGTCCTGCATGTTCAGGCTCCGATCGCTCAAAATTTTTTCACTCCATCCTTCCACCTCCAATTTGGTCTTCTGCTTCTCCTTGTTCCCTTCACCTCAGACACATATATCATCTTTGTCAACCTTCCCTCACTCATTCTCTCCATATGTCCAAACCATTTCAATACACCCTCTTCTGCTCTTTCAACCACACTCTTTTTATTTCCAAACATTTCTCTCACCCGTTCATTACTTACTCGAACAAACCACCACAAACCACATGTTGTCCTCAAATATTTCATTTCCAATATATCCATCCTCCTCCGTAAAACACTATCTATAGCTCATGCCTTGCAACTATATTATATTTTTAGAAATACTATTCCTTCAAACATAAACAATTTCGCTCTCCGAGGTAACGTGCTCTCTTTCCATACGTCCTTCATCGCTCCCAGAATCTTCGCCCCCTCCCCCATCCCATGACTCACTTCCACTTCCATGGTTCCATTCGCTGTTAAGTCCACTCTCAGATATCTAAAACACTTCACCTCCTCGATTTTTTCTCCATTCAAACTCACATCCCGGCTAACTTGTCCCTCAGCCCTGCGGCACCTAATAACCTTGCTCCCATTCACACACATTTAAACACACACACACACACACACACACACACACACACACACACACACACACACACACGCACACACACACACACACACACACACACACACACACACTTTATATATACATATATATATATATATATTCTTTCTTCTTTTCTTTCAAACTATTTGCCATTTCCCGCATTAGCGAGGTAGCGTTAAGAACAGAGGCCTGGGCCTTTGAGGGAATACCCTCACCTGGCCCAATTCTCTGTTCCTTCTTTTGGAAAATTAAAAGAAATGAGAGGGGAGGATTTCCAGCCCCCCGCTCCCTCCCCTTTTAGTCGCCTTCTACGACACGCAGGGAATACGTGGGAAGTATTCTTTCTCCCCTATCCCCAGGGAAACATATATATATATATATATATATATATATATATATATATATATATATATATATATATATATATATATATATATATATATATATATATATATATATATATATATATAGATAGATAGATAGATAGATAGATAGATAGATAGATAGATAGATAGATAGATATTCTTATGAGTCCACGGCGAAAATGAAACACGAGAAGTTCCCAAGTGCACTTTCGTGTAATAATCACATCATCGAGGGAGACACAAAAGAGGAATATAACAGTCAGTTGATATACATCGAAGAGACGAAGCTAGGGCGCGATTTGGTAAACATGTGATTGTCCAAAACATACAACGAACGTTCATAAACTTATCATTTTAAAAACCTTATCAACAATAAAGTTATCTAATTTGTACAGACCATCACTAATATTAAGATTATAATTCTTTGTGCATTTAATAATAGAAGATTCAATGATATTTCTCTTGGTAATAGAGTGAGAGTTAACAACTGAGATGGCGTTACTACAGTCAATACAATGATCATAGTTTTTAACATGATTAAACAAGGCATTTGATTCTTGTCCCGTTCTTATACGATATTTATGTTGCTTAAGTCTAACAGAAAGGTCCTTACCAGTCTGACCAACATAAAATTTATCACAGTTTCCACAAGGAACTTTATAGATGCAACCAAGAGAATTTTCTGGTGAATTCCTGATTAAGATATTCTTTATAGTATTATTGTTGGTAAAGGCAACTTTTACATTAAAGGATTTAAGCAACATGGGAAACAAAGTGAAATTATTATCAAAAGGGAGAACTAGAAGATTCTTGGTGTCAATGGGAGGTTTGGGCTCAACTCTATGAAATGATTTCCTTACTAACTTAAGGGATTTATCAATGAAAGATCTGGGGTACTTTAACTTAGATCCAATAGAATATATCTTCTCAAACTCATCATCAATAAACTCTGGACTGCAAATACGTAATGCCCTTAGGAACATAGATTGAAATGAAGATAATTTAACTCTGTCATGATGAGATGAATAATAATGGATATATGAGCATACATTGGTGGGTTTTCTGTATATGCTAAACTTAAACTAGTTTCATGGTCTATGGATCATGTAATCTAATAATGGTAACATACCATTCCTTTCATTTTCTACAGTAAATTTGATGGAATGTACTAAGTAAGGGGAGAAATATTTGTAAATTTTCATTTGTTGGCCAAACACAAAGAACATCATCTACATACCTAAACCAAATTGCATTAGAAGGTAAGATATCCTTTAGTACTTTTGTTTCAAAATATTCCATATAAAGATTACTTAGTACAGGTGAAAGAGGGTTACCCATTGCCGTGCCAGATTTTTTGAGTATAATAATCTCCATTAAATTGAAATGCACAGTCTTTTATACACAATTTTATCAGTTCAATGAAATTAGACGTTGAAACAGGTTATTGAATATCATCCAAGACATCAAATAAATATTTCAAAGGTCATCAACTGGAACTTTAGTGAAAAGTGAGGAAACATCAAAGTTAACTACTTTCAAATCAAAATTAATATTGATATTGTTTAGCATTTTGACTAAATCTACATTGTTCATAATATTAGAATTTGATACCTTACCCACTAAAGGGCTTAATAAGGAAACTAACTATTTTGATAATTTATATGTGATGGAGCCTACTGAACTCACTATAGGTCTTGCTGGAAAATTTTGTTTATGTGTTTTGATAAGTCCATACATATATGGCAATGAAGGGGACAAAGATGACAAATTTTTGATAAGAGAAATGTTACCTTTCAACAACTTCATTTCTTTATTGAAGTGAGAATTAACTGCTTCTAAGGGATTTTTATTAAGTTTAGAATATGTTGTGTTATCATTTAGAAGATCATTCATTTTAGATAAATAGTTACTTTTGTCTAAAATCACAACAGCGTTATCCTTTTCTGCTTTAGTAATATGTATATCCTTGTCTTTTTTTAGGGTGTTAATAGCTCTTATGAATCTTATAGGGCAATTAGCTTCCACTGGTTTTGATAAACTGGCATACACTAAACCCTTGCAAATATTAATATCATCATAACTTAAATTACTGTATTTTTCGAAATTACAAAAAGACTTTGTGACATCAACACAGCTGGCTTCTCTGTTAGAGCATACAAAATTTAAACCATAGCCTAATGCACACAAGGAATCTTTATCAAGTTGTTTATTAGACAGGTTTACCACAAAAGATGGGTTTGTGTTCTTGGTCCAGTCGCTGTTTTCAATAAGATGGTCCAACTTACGATTTAGTAACACTTGTAGCCTATTGCGTTTTTGCCTTAATTCATCATAGCAATAGTCCAACATCAGGTTCTTCCAGTGTGTCGGTATTGTCATTTGAAAGGCACGTTTCTTCTCTCTTGAAATTCGAAAAGCCTCCTCCATTTCAAGTTTCTTTAATTCAATATTTTTCTTTAAAATGATATTTTGAAATTGGTCAAATGGTCGACCAGACAGCTGCAACAAACGTTGAGGTAGGACAGATCTTGGCTTCACTTGTTCATCAAGGCATTTCCTAATGAATTCAAATCGTAACTTCAGTTGGTGAGCCTTGATTAGCGATTTGGTGAAAGCAGTAACGAAAGGAGAAAGTCCAGGACAGCTTGTAGAGAAGTAATAGAAGAGCCTTGTGGAATCCATGTTGGAAAGAATCACAATTTTGCGCGTGATCAAGTTATTCCTATGAGTCCACGGGGAAAATGAAACACAAAAATCTCCCAAGTGCACTTTCGTATAATAATCACATCATCAGGGGGAGACACAAGAGAGGAATATAACAGTCAGTTGATATACATCGAAGAGACGAAGCTAGGATATACATCACTGTCTTAATCACCACACTTTCATACATCCCCTCATACTCGATCATTCCACTTCAGTATCTCATTCTTTCCTTTGATTTCCACCTCACTCTCATATTTTTTCTTACCCTCCGCTTTACTCTTACATCATCCTCTCAGCTTTTCTCCTCATGATCACGTCTTTCTAATTCTCTTCTATCTCTTATATTCCTCTTTCCCATTCATCTTCTTTACTTAATTCTCTACTTTCTTCTGTCAGTCTTCGGCTTCTGCTTTTCATATTTCGACTTGATTTTTCATCTCTCTCGTTCACTCCCTCACCTCATTCTTTACAATATCTTCCACTCCACACATTCATCTGCCATCTTTCTCGTGTCTCTCACCCTTCACTAACCCTTTCAGTCTTCTGTCTCATCCACATCACTCTCACTCTCTCTCTCTCACCCCTTAACACTCATTTCTTCCATCCCATTCTCTCATCGTATCTAGTTTATACTTTTATTTTTCTTCAATAATTTTATATCATCTCTCTTTAATTCTCTCAACTCTTTTTTTCATTTTGTGTTGTTTTCTCATTCACACATTTCTCCCACTTCACTCGTTCATCCATCTTCCACGTTTCTGCTTCTTTCTTGCCTCACCCTCTCATTTCTTTCCTTCATTTTCTCACTATTCCACTCGTGCTTATCTCCCTTACCTCTTTCTACCACCTTTCCACACCAAACGTTTGTCTTTCTCTTCAATCTCTCACTTTACCCCCTTTCATTTCTACTCCCCATTATTCATCTCTTCCTCTTTATTCTTTTATTCCTCACTCATCTGTCTTTCCATATTTTCCCACGTCTTTCCCTGACTCACTCACTTCTTGTTCTCCCTTTGCAATATCTTCTCAGTTTTCCAGTTTTTCAGCTTTACTTTTCATTCTATCCTCTTTAACTCTCATGTCTTTCCTTTATTCACACATCTTTCTTCTTCACGCGTCCATCATTCAGTTTTTATTTTCCTATCTCTTTATCACTCCCCCATGACTCCTTTTTAATCCCTTATACCTTTCCTTCCCTTATTTCTTTTTACATTTCTTTGTACTCTAAGCCTTCCTAATATTTTCCTTACATTACTTATATTCTCCTAACTGTCCACTTCACTTGCCTTTATCTGCTGTTCTATCCTCCAGCCATAATTCATGTAATTTACACTTAATCATTTCGACACCTTAAAAACAGTTATCTGTGAGTTTTGAGGATTAATGAGACACGTACAAAAAGATCTAATGTTATCATTTACCTTATGATTGTCACATTATGACCTTGTAACATACGTCTGCCTATACCTCGTTTATCATCAATGGTTCGACGCTATTTTTCCATCATTTTTCTCTACAAATATTCAAGATTTATCTTATGTTATGAACCCATTGAAACAAGATTGACGTGTATATATATACATATATATATATATATATATATATATATATATATATATATATATATATATATATATATATATATATATATATATATATATTTATATATATATATATATATATATATATATATATATATATATATATATATATATATATATATATATATATATATATATATATATATATATTGTTGGAGGTTTGTATGTTCTATGAAGGTGCGCGTTCATATACACTTTATTCGTATTCATATAACTCCGCGTTGTACAGTTAGGTTCGGTAAAACGCTATCAGCTGGCTATGTGTTCTTTTCGGAAACAACCGATAGACCCCGTTGCTCACCATTGTGAAACGAAGGGTATTCGAGAACTTAGTATTTCGAATAGTTGTTTCCTATTATATAGTCCCTTAGCCTAGAGGTTAGTATGCCTGCCTCTTGCACAAGGGGTCCCAGGTTCGATCCTGGCTGTTGGAAGTTTGTATGTTCTATGAGATATATATATATATATATATATATATATATATATATATATATATATATATATATATATATATATATATATTGGAAAGGATCACAGTTTTGCGCGTGATCAAGATATTCCTATGAGTCCACGGGGAAAATGAAACACGAAAAGTTCCCAAGTGCACTTTCGTGTAATAAGCACATCATCCGGGGAGACACGAGACAGGAATATAACAGTCACTTGATATACATCAAAGAGACGAAGCTAGTACGTCATTCGGTAAACATGTGATTGTCCAAAACATACAACGAGCGTTCATAAACTTATCATTTTACAGATCGTATCAACAATAAAGTTATCTAATTTGTACAGACCATCACTAATATTAAGATTATAGTTCTTTGTGTATCTAATAATAGAAGATTCAATAAAATTTCTCTTGGTAATAGAGATAGAGTTAACAACTGAGATGGCGTTACTCTAGTCAATACAATGATCATAGTATTTAACATGATTAAACAAGGCATTTGATTCTTGTCCCGTTCTTATACGATATTCATGTTGCTTAAGTCTAACAGAAAGGTCCTTACCAGTCTGACCAACATAAAATTTATCACAGTTTCCACAAGGAACTTTATAGATGCAACCAAGAGAATTTTCTGGTGAATTCCTGATTAAGATATTCTTTATAGTATTATTGTTGCTAAAGGCAACATTTATATTAAAGGATTTAAGCAACATGGGAAGCAAAGTGAAATTATTATTAGAAGGGAGAACTAAAATATCCTTGGTGTCAATGAGAGGTTTGGGCTCAACTCTATAAAATGATTTCTTTGCTAACTTAAGGGATTGATCAATGAAAGATCTAGGGTATTTTAACTTAGATCCAATAGAATATATCTTCTCAAACTCATCATCAATAAACTCTGGACTGCAAATACGTAATGCCCTTAGGAACATAGATTGAAATGATGATAATTTAACTATGTCATGTTGAGTTGAGTAATAATGGATATACGAGCATACATTGGTGGGTTTTCTGTATATGCTAAACTTAAACTTGTTTCCTTGTCTATGGATCATGCAATCTAAAAATGGTAACATACCATTACTTTCATTTTCTATAGTAAATTTGATGGAAGGTACTAAATTGTTAGGTAAGGGGAGAAATATTTGTAAATTTTCATTTGTTGGCCAAACACAAAGAACATCATCTACATACCTAAACCAAATTGCATTAGAAGGTAAGATATCCTTTAGTAATTTTGTTTCAAAAAATTCCATATAAAGATTACTTTGCACAGGTGAAAGAGGGTTACCCATTGCCATGCCAAATTTTTGAGCATAATAATCTCCATTAAATTGAAATACACAGTCTTTTATACACAATATTATCAGTTCAATGAAATTAGACTTTGAAACAGGTAATTGAATATTATCCAAGACATCAAATAAATATTCTAAAAGGTCATCAACTGGAACTTTAGTGAAAAGTGAGGAAACATCAAAGCTAAGTAGTTTGAAATCAAAATTAATATTGATATTGCTTAGCTTGTTGACTAAATCTACATTGTTCATGATATTAGAATTTGATACCTTACCCACTAATGGGCTTGATAAGGAAACTAACCATTTTGATAATTTATATGTGATGGAGCCTACTGAACTCATTATAGGTCTTGCTGGAAAATTTTGTTTATGTGTTTTTATAAGTCCATACATATATGGCAATGAAGAGGACAAACATGACAAATTGTTGATAAGAGAAATATTGCCTTCCAACAACAACTTCATTTCTTTATTGAAGTGAGAATTAACTGCTTCTAAGTGATTTTTATTAAGTTTAAAATATGCTGTGTTATCATTTAGAAGATCATTCATTTTAGATAAATAGTTACTTTTGTCTAAAATCACGACAGTGTTATCCTTATCTGCTTTAGTAATATGTATATCCTTGTCTTTTTTTAAGGTGTTGTTAGCTCTTATAAATCTTTTAGGGCAATTAGCTTCCACTGGTTTTGACAAACTGGCATACACTAAACCCTTGCAAATATTAATATCATTACTTAAATTACTGTATTTTTCTAAATTGCAAAAAGACTTCGTGACATCAACACAGCTGGCTTTTCTTTTAGAGAATACAAAACTTAAACCAGAGCCCAATGCACACAAGGAATCTTTATCTAGTTGTTTATTAGACAGGTTTACCACAAAAGATGGGTTTGTGTTCTTGGTCCAGTCGCTGTTTTCAATAAGATGATCCAACTTACGATCTAGTAACACTTGTAGCCTATTGCGTTCTTTCCTTAATTCATCATAGCAATAGTCCAACACCAGGTTCTTCCAGTGTGTCGGTATTGTCATTTGAAAGACACGTTTCTTCTCTCTTGAAATGCGAAAAGCCTCCTCCATTTCAAGTTTCTTTAATTCAATATTTTTCTTTAAAATGATATTTTGAAATTGGTCAAATGGTCGACCAGACAGCTGCAACAAACGTTGAGGTAGGACAGATCTTGGCATCACTTGTTCATCAAGGCATTTCCTAAGGAATTCAAAACGTAACTTCAGTTGGATATAATGAATATACTAGGATATACTAGGATATACATCGAAGAGCTTCGTCTCTTCGATGTATATGAACTGACTATTATATTCCTCTCTTGATTCTCCCCTGATGATGTGATTATTACACGAAAGTGCACTTGGTAGCTTTTCGTGTTTCATTTTCCCCGTGGACTCATAGGAATATCTTGATCACGCGCAAAATTGTGATCCTTTCCAACATGAATTCCACACGGCTCCTCTATTACTTCTCTAGAAGCTGTCCTGGACTTTCTCCTTTCGTTACTGCTTTCACCAAATCGCTAATCAAGGCTCACCAACTGAAGTTACGATTTGAAATTCCTTAGGAAATGTCTTGATGAACAAGTGTTGCCAAGATCTGTCTGTATCTTAATCGGGAATCCACCGGAAAATTCTCTTGGTTGCATCTATAAAGTTCCTTGTGGAAAAAGTGATAAATTTTATGTTAGTCAGACTGGTAAGGACCTTTCTGTTAGACTTAAGCAGCATAAATATAGTAAAAGAACGGGACAAGAATCAAATGCCTTGTTTAATCATGTGAAAAACTATGATCATTGTATTGACTGGAGTAACGCCATCTCAGTCGTTAACTCTAACTCTATTACCAACAGAAATATCATTGAATTTTCTATTATTAAATGCACAAAGAATTATAATCTTTATATTAGTGGGTCTGTACAAATTAGATAACTTTATTGTTGATAAGATTTGTAAAATGATAATTTTATGAACGCTCGATGTATGATTTGGACAATCACATGTTTACCAAATGGCGTCCTAGCTTCGTCTCTTTGATGTATATCAACTGACTGTTATATTCCTCTCTCGTGTCTCCCCGGATGATGTGATTATTACACGAAAGTGCACTTGGGAACTTTTAGTGTTTCATTTTCCCTGTAGAGTCATAGGAATATCTTGATCACGAGCAAAATTGTGATCCTTTCCAATATATATATATATATATATATATATATATATATATATATATATATATATATATATATATATATATATATATATTTATTAAAGAAGGGGGTGACTGTATTGTTGACTGGTTGGTGAGGTTATTTAATGTATGTATGACTCATGGCGAGGTGCCTGAGGATTGGCGGAATGCGTGCATAGTGCCATTGTACAAAGGCAAAGGGGATAAGAGTGAGTGCTCAAATTAGAGAGGTATAAGTTTGTTGAGTATTCCTGGTAAATTATATGGGAGGGTATTGATTGAGAGGGTGAAGGCATGTACAGAGCATCAGATTGCGGAAGAGCAGTGTGGTTTCAGAAGTGGTAGAGGATGTGTGGATCAGGTGTTTGCTTTGAAGAATGTATGTGAGAAATACTTAGAAAAGCAAATGGATTTGTATGTAGCATTTATGGATCTGGAGAAGGCATATGATAGAGTTGATAGAGATGCTCTGTGGAAGGTATTAAGAATATATGGTGTGGGAGGAAAGTTGTTAGAAGCAGTGAAAAGTTTTTATCGAGGATGAAAGGCATGTGTACGTGTAGGAAGAGAGGAAAGTGATTGGTTCTCAGTGAATGTAGGTTTGCGGCAGGGGTGTGTGATGTCTCCATGGTTGTTTAATTTGTTTATGGATGGGGTTGTTAGGGAGGTAAATGCAAGAGTTTTGGAAAGAGGGGCAAGTATGAAGTCTGTTGGGGATGAGAGAGCTTGGAAAGTGAGTCAGTTGTTGTTCGCTGATGATACAGCGCTGGTGGCTGATTCATGTGAGAAACTGCAGAAGCTGGTGACTGAGTTTGGTAAAGTGTGTGGAAGAAGAAAGTTAAGAGTAAATGTGAATAAGAGCAAGGTTATTAGGTACAGTAGGGTTGAGGGTCAAGTCAATTGGGAGGCGAATTTGAATGGAGAAAAACTGGAGGAAGTGAAGTGTTTTAGATATCTGGGAGTTGATCTGGCAGCGGATGGAACCATGGAAGCGGAGGTGGATCATAGGGTCGGGGAGGGGGCGAAAATTCTGGGAGCCTTGAAGAATGTGTGGAAGTCGAGAATATTTTCTCGGAAAGCAAAAATGGGTATGTTTTAAGGAATAGTGGTTCCAATATATGTTTTTTTTTTTTTTTTATACTTTGTCGCTGTCTCCCGCGTTTGCGAGGTAGCGCAAGGAAACAGACGAAAGAAATGGCCCAACCCCCCCCCCCCATACACATGTATATACATACGTCCACACACGCAAATATACATACCTACACAACTTTCCATGGTTTACCCCAGACGCTTCACATGCCCTGATTCAATCCACTGACAGCATCTCAACCCCGGTATACCACATCGCTCCAATTCACTCTATTCCTTGCCCTCCTTTCACCCTCCTGTATGTTCAGGCCCCGATCACACAAAATCTTTTTCACTCCATCTTTCCACCTCCAATTTGGTCTCCCTCTTCTCCTCGTTCCCTCCACCTCCAACACATATATCCTCTTGGTCAATCTTTCCTCACTCATTCTCTCCATGTGCCCAAACCACTTCAAAACACCCTCTTCTGCTCTCTCAACCACGCTCTTTTAATTTCCACACATCTCTCTTACCCTTACGTTACTCACTCGATCAAACCACCTCACACCACACATTGTCCTCAAACATCTCATTTCCAGCACATCCATCCTCCTGCGCACAACTCTATCCATAGCCCACGCCTCGCAACCATACAACATTGTTGGAAACACTATTCCTTCAAACATACCCATTTTTGCTTTCCGAGATAATGTTCTCGACTTCCACACATTCTTCAAGGCCCCCAGAATTTTCGCCCCCTCCCCCACCCTATGATCCACTTCCGCTTCCATGGTTCCATCCGATGCCAGATCCACTCCCAGATATTTAAAACACTTCACTTCCTCCAGTCCCTCTCCATTCAAACTCACCTCCCAATTTACTTGACCCTCAACCCTACTGTACATAATAACCTTGCTCTTATTCACAATTACTCTTAACTTTCTTCTTCCACACACTTTACCAAAGCTCAGTCACCAGCTTCTGCAGTTTCTCACATGAATCAGCCACCAGCGCTGTATCATCAGCGAACAACAACTGACTCACTTTCCAAGCTCTCTCATCCCCAATATATATATATAAATATATATATATATATATATATATATATATATATATATATATATATATATATATATATATATATATATATATATATATATATGTATACATATATATATATATATATATATATATATATATATATATATATATATATATATATATATATATATATATATATATATATATATATATATATATATATATATATATATATATATATTTTCCCTGGGGATAGGGGAGAAAGAATACTTCCCACGTATTCCCTGCGTGTCGTAGAAGGCGACTAAAAGGGGAGGGAGCAGAGGGCTGGAAATCCTCCCCTCTCGTTTTTTGTAATTTTCCAAAAGAAGGAACAGAGAATTGGGCCGGGTGAGGGTATTCCCTCAAAGGCCCAGTCCTCTGTTCTTAACGCTACCTCGCTAAAGCGGGATATGGCAAATAGTTTGAAAAGAAAAAAAAAATTTATATATATATATATATATATATATATATATATATATATATATATATATATATATATATATATATATATATATATATATATATATATATATATATATATATATATATATAAATATCTTTCTTTTTCTTTCATACTATTCGCCATTTCCAGCATTAGCAATGTAGCGTTAGGAACAGAGGACTGGGCCTTTCAGGGAATATCCTCACCAGGCCCCTTTCTCTGTTCCTTCTTTTGGAAAATTAAAAAAAAAACGAGAGGGGAGGATTTCCATCCACCCGCTCCCTCCCCTTTTAGTCGCCTTCTACGACACAGAGAGAATACGTGGGAAATATTCTTTCTCCCCTATCCCCAGAGATAGTATATTTATGGATGGAGTGAAAAAGATTTTGTGTGATCGGGGCCTGAACATGCAGGAGGGTGAGGGGAGGGCAAGGAATAGAGTGAATTGGAGCGATTTGGTATGCCGGGGTTGACGTGCTGTCAGTGGATTGAATCAAGGCATGTGAAGCGTCTGGTGTAAACCATGGAAAGCTGTGTAGGTATGTATATTTGCGTGTGTGGACGTGTGTATATACATGTGTATGGGGGTGGGTTGGGCCATTTCTTTCGTCTGTTTCCTTGCACTTCCTCGCAAACGCGGGAGACAGCGACAAAGCAAAAAAAAAAAAAAAAAAAAAAAAAAAATGTATATATATATATATATATATATATATATATATATACATATATATATATATATATATATTTTTTTTTTATATATATATATATATATATATATATATATATATATATATATATATATATATATATATGTATATATATATATACATATATATATATATATATATATATATATATATATATATATATATATATATATATATATTCTATTTATTTATTTATATCTATTTATTTATTTTCCTTTGTCGCTGTTTCCCGCGTTTGCGAGGTAGCGCAAGGAAACAGACGAAAGAAATGGCCCAACCGTCCCCCATACACTTGTATATACATACACGTCCACACACGCAAATATACATACCGATACATCTCAATATACACATATATATACACACACAGACACATACATATATATCTTTGCACACAATTCACACTGTCTGCCTTTATTCATTCCCATCGCCATCTCGCCACACATGGAATACCATCGCTCTCCCCCCTCATGTGTGCGAGGTAGTGCTATGGAAAGACAACAAAGGCCCCATTCGTTCACACTCAGTCTCTAGCTGTCATGCAATAATGCCCGAAACCACAGCTCCCTTTCCACATCCAGGCTCCACAAAACTTTCCAAAGTTTACGAGACACGCTTCACATGCCCTGATTCAATCCACTGACAGCACTTCAACGCCAGTATACCACATCGATCCAATTCACTCTATTCCTTGCACGCCTTTCACCCTCCTGCATGTTCAGGCCCCGATCACTCAAAATCTTTTTCACTCCATCTTTCCACCTCCAATTTGGTCTCCCACTTCTCCTCGTTCCCTCCAGCTCCGACATTTATATCCTCTTGTACTATCTTTCCTCACTCAGTCTCTCCATGTGCCCAAACCATTTCAAAACACCCTCTTCTGCTCTCTCAACCACGCTCTTTTTATTTCCACACATCTCTCTTACCCTTACATTACTTACTCGATCAAACCACCTCACACCACACATTGTTCTCAAACTTATCATTTCCAGCACATCCACCCTCCTGCGCACAACTCTATCCATAGCCCACGCCTCGCAACCATACAACATTGTTGGAACCACTATTCCTTCAAACATACCCATTTTTGCTTTCCGAGATAATGTTCTCGACTTCCACACATTCTTCAAGGCTCCCAGGATTTTCGCCCCCTCCCCCACCCTATGATTCACTTCCGCTTCCATGGTTCCATCCGCTGCCAGATCCACTCCCAGATATCTAAAACACTTTACTTCCTCCACTTTTTCTCCATTCAAACTTACCTCCCAATTGACTTGACCCTCAACCCTACTGTACCTAATAACCTTGCTCTTATTCACATTTACTCTCAACTTTCTTCTTTCACACACTTTACCAAACTCAGTCACCAGCTTCTGCAATTTCTCACATGAATCAGCCACCAGCGCTGTATCATCAGCGAACAACAACTGACTCACTTCCAAGCTCTCTCATCCATAACAGACATCATACTTGCCCCTCTTTCCAAAACTCTTGCATTCACCTCCCTAACAACCCCATCCATAAACAAATTCAACAACCATGGAGACATCACACACCCCTGCCGCAAACCTATATTCACTGAGAACCAATCACTTTCCTCTCTTCCTACACGTACACATGCCTTACATCCTCGATAAAAACTTTTCACTGCTTCTAACAACTTGCCTCTCACACCATATATTCTTAGCACCTTCCACAGAGCATCTCTATCAACTCTATCGTATGCCTTCTCCAGATCCATAAATGCTACATACAAATCCATTTGCTTTTCTAAGTATTTCTCACAATACATTCTTCAAAGCAAACACCTGATCCACACATCCTCTACCACTTCTGAAACCATATATATATATATATATATATATATATATATATATATATATATATATATATATATATATATATATATATATATATACGTCAATCTTGTTTCAATGGGTTCATAATATCAGATGAATCTTGAATATTTGTGGAGAAAATTGATGGAAAAATAGCGTCGAATCATTGATGATAAACGAGGTATAGGCTGACGTATGTTACAAGGTCATAATGTGACAATCATAAGGTAAATGATAACAGTAGATCTTTTTGTACGTGTCTCATTAATCCTCAAAACTCACAGATAACTGTTTTTAAGGTGTCGAAATGATTAAGTGTAAATTACATGAATCTTGGCTGGAGGATAGAACAGCAGGTAAAGGTAAGTGAAGTGGACAGTTAGGAGAATATAAGTAATGTAAGGAAAATATTAGGAAGGCTTAGAGTACAAAGAAATGTAAAAAGAAATATGGGAAGGAAGGGTGTAAGGGATTAAAGAGGAGTCATGGGTGAGTGATAAAGAGATAGGAAAATAAAAACTGAATCATGGAGGCGTGAAGAAGAAAGATGTGTGAATAAAGGAAAGACATGAGAGTTAAAGAGGATAGAATGAAAATTAGAGCTGAAAAACTGGAAAACTGAGAAGATATTGCAAAAGGAGAACAAGAAGTGAGTTAGTCAGGAAAAGACGTGGGAAAATATGGAAAGACAGATGAGTGAGGAATAAAAGAATAAAGAGGAAGATATGAATAATGTGGAGTAGAAATGAAAGGGGGGGAAAGTGAGAGATTGAAGAGAAAGACAAACGTTTGGTGTGGAAAGGTGGTAGAAAGAGGTAAGGGAGATAAGCACAAGTGGAATAGTGAGAAAATGAAGGAGAGAAATGAGAGGGTGAGGCAGGAAAGAAGCAGAAACGTGGAAGATGGATGAACGAGTGAAGTGGGAGAAATGTATGAATGAGAAAACAACTCAAAATGAATAAAGAGTTGAGAGAATTAAAGAGAGATGATATAAAACTATTGAAGAAAAATAAAAGTATATACTAGATACGATGGGAGAATGGGATGGAAGAATTAAGTGTTATGGAGTGAGAGAGAGAGAGTGAGAGTGATGTGGATGAGACAGAAGACTGAAAGGGTTAGTGAAGGGTAAGAGACGAGAGAAAGATGGCAGATGAAAGTGTGCAGTGGAAGATAGCGTAAAGAATGAGGTGAGGGAGTGAACGAGAGAGATGAAAAATTAAGGTGAAATATGAAAAGCAGAAGCCGAAGACTGACAGAAGAAAGTAGAGAATTAAGTGAAGAAGATGAATGGGAAAGAGGAATGTAAAAGATAGAAGAAAATTAGAAAGACGTGAACATGAGGAGAAAAGCTGAGAGGATGATGAAAGAGTAAAGCGGAGGGTAAGAAAAAATATGAGAGTGAGGTGGAAATCAAAGGAAAGAATGAGATACTGACGTGGAATGATCGAGTATGAGGGGATGTATGAAAGTGTGGTGATTAAGAATGATGTATAACCTAACTTTATCTCTTCGATGTATATCAACTGACTGTTATATTCCTCTCTTGTGTCTCCCCTGATGATGTGATTAGTACACGAAAGTGCACTTGGGAGATTTTCGTGTTTCATTTTCCCCGTGGACTCATAGGAATATCTTGATCACGCGCAAAATTGTGATCCTTTCCAACATGGATTCCACACGGCTCTTCTATTGCTTCTCTACAAGCTGTCCTGGACTTTCTCCTTTTGTTACTGCTTTCTCCAAATTGCTAATCAAGGCTCACCAACTGAAGTTACGATTTGAATTCATTAGGAAATGCCTTGATGAACAAGTGATGCCAAGATCTGTCCTACCTCAACGTTTGTTGCAGCTGTCTGGTCGACCATTTGACCAATTTCAAAATATTATTTCAAAGAAAAATATTGAATGAAAGATACTTCAAATGGAGGAGGCTTTTCGCATTTCAAGAGAGAAGAAACGTGCCTTTCAAATGACAATACCGACACACTGGAAGAGACGGATGTTGGACTATTGCTATGATGAATTGAAGAAAGAACGCAATAGGCTACAAGTGTTACTAAATCGTAAGTTGGACCATCTTATTGAAAACAGCGACTGGACCGAGAACACAAACCCATCTTTTGTGGTAAACCTGTCTAATAAACAACTAGATAAAGATTCCTTGTGTGCATTAGGCTATGGTTTAAGTTTTGTATGCTCTAACAGAGAAGCCAGCTGTGTTGATGTCACAAAATCTTTTTGTAATTTCGAAAAATACAGTAATTTAAGTAATGATGATATTAATATTTGCAAGGGTTTAGTGTATGCCAGTTTGTCAAAACCAGTGGAAGCTAATTGCCCTAAAAGATTCATAAGAGATATTAACACCTTAAAAAAAGACAAGGATATACATATTACTAAAGTAGAAAAGGATAACACTGTTGTGATTTTAGACAAATGTAACTATTTATCTAAAATGAATGATCTTCTAAATGATAACACAACATATTTTAAACTTAATAAAAATCCCTTAGAAGCAGAGAATTCTCACTTCAATAAAGAAATGAAGTTGTTGTTGAAAGGTAACATTTCTCTTATCAAAAATTTTTCATCTTTCTCCCCTTCATTGCCATATATGTATGGACTTATAAAAACACATAAATAAAATTTTCCAGCAAGACCTATAGTTAGTTCAGTAGGCTCCATCACATATAAATTATCAAAATAGTTAGTTTCCTTATTAAGCCCTTTAGTGGGTAAGGTATCAAATTCTAATATCATGAACAATGTAGATTTAGTCAACAAGCTAAACAATATCAATATTAATTTTGATTTCAAACTAGTTAGCTTTGATGTTTCCTCACTTTTCACTAAAGTTCCAGTTGATGACCTTTTGAAATATTTATTTGATGTCTTGGATGATATTCAATTACCTGTTTCAAAGTCTAATTTCATTGAACTGATAAAATTTTGTATAAAAGACTGTGTATTTCAATTTAATGGAGATTATTATGCTCAAAAATTTGGTATGGCAATGGGTAACCCTCTTTCACCTGTACTAAGTAATCTTTATATGGAATTTTTTGAAACAAAATTATTAAAGGATATCTTACCTTCTAATGCAATTTGGTTTAGTTATGTACATGATGTTCTTTGTGTTTGGCCAACAAATGAAAATTTACAAATATTTCTCCCCTTACTTAACAATTTAGTACCTTCCATCAAATTTACTATAGAAAATAAAAGTAATGGTATATTACCATTTTTAGATTGAATGATCCATAGACAAGGAAACAAGTTTAAGTTTAGCATATACAGAAAACCCACCAATGTATGCTCATATATCCATTATTACTCATCTCAACATGGCAGAGTTAAATTATCATCATTTCCATCTATGTTCCTAAGGGCATTACGTATTTGCAGTCCAGAGTTTATTGATGATGAATTTGAGAAGATATATTCTATTGGATCTAAGTTAAAGTACCGTAGATCTTTCATTGATAAATTCCTTAAGTTAGCAAAGAAATCATTTTATGGAGTTGAGCCCAAACCTCCCATTGACACCAAGAATATTTTAGTTCTCCCTTTCAATAATAATTTCACTCTGCTTCCCATGTTGCTTAAATCCTTTAATGTAAATGTTGCCTTTAGCAACAATGATACTATTAAGAATATCTTAATCAGGAATTCACCAGAGAATTCTCTTGGTTGCATCTATAAAGTTCCTTGTGTAAACTGTGATAAATTTTATTTGGTCAGACTGGTAAGGACCTTTCTCTTAGACTTAAGCAACATAAATATAGTATAAGAACGGGACAAGAATCAAATGCCTTTTTAATCATGCTAAAAACTATGATCATTGTATTGACTGGAGTAACGCCATCTCAGTTGTTAACTCTAACTCTATTACCAAGAGCAATATCATTGAATCTTCTATTATTTAATACACAAAGAATTATAATCTTATAATTAGTGATGGTCTGTACAAATAAGATAACTTTATTGTTGATAAGATTTGTAAAATGATAAGTTTATGAACGCTCGTTGTATGTTTTAGACAATCACATGTTTACCAAATGGTGTCCTAGCTTCGTCTCTTCGATGTATATCAACTGACTGTTATATTCCCCTCTCTTGTCTCCCCAGATGATGTGATTATTACACGAAAGTGCACTTGGAAACATTTCGTGTTTCATTTTCCCCGTGGACTCATAGGAATATCTTGATCACGCGCAAAATTGTGACCCTTTCCAATATATATATATATATATATATATATATATATATATATATATATATATATATATATATATATATATATATATATATATATATATATATATATATATATATATACATATATATGTATATATATATATATATATATATATATATATATATATATATATATATATATATATATATATATATATATGTATATATATATATATTACAGAGGTATAAGTTTCTTGAGTATTCCTGGTAAATTGTATGGGAGGGTATTGATTGAGAGGGTGAAGGCATGTACAGAGCATCAGATTGGGGAAGAGCAGTGTGCTTTCAGAAGTGGTAGAGGATGTGTGGATCAGGTGTTTGCTTTGAAGAATGTATGTGAGAAATACTTAGAAAAGCAAATGGATTTGTATGTAGCATTTATGGATCTGGAGAAGGCATATGATAGAGTTGATAGAGATGCTCTGTGGAAGGTATTAAGAATATATGGTGTGGGAGGCAAGTTGTTAGAAGCAGTGAAAAGTTTTTATCGAGGATGTAAGGCATGTGTACGTGTAGGAAGAGAGGAAAGTGATTGGTTCTCAGTGAATGTAGGTTTGCGGCAGGGGTGTGTGATGTCTCCATGGTTGTTTAATTTGTTTATGGATGGGGTTGTTAGGGAGGTAAAGGCAAGAGTTTTGGAAAGAGGGGCAAGTATGAAGTCTGTTGGGGATGAGAGAGCTTGGGAAGTGAGTCAGTTGTTGTTCGCTGATGATACAGCGCTGGTGGCTGATTCATGTGAGAAACTGCAGAAGCTGGTGACGGAGTTTGATAAAGTGTGTGGAAGAAGAAAGTTAAGAGTAAATGTGAATAAGAGCAAGGTTATTAGGTACAGTAGGGTTGAGGGTCAAGTAAATTGGGAGGTGAGTTTGAATGGAGAAAAACTGGAGGAAGTGAAGTGTTTTAGATATCTGGGAGTGGATCTGGCAGCGGATGGAACCATGGAAGCAGAAGTGGACCATAGGGTGGGGGAGGGGGCGAAAATTCTGGGAGCCTTGAAGAATGTGTGGAAGTCGAGAACATTATCTCGGAAAGCAAAAATGGGTATGTTTGAAGGAATAGTGGTTCCAACAATGTTGTATGGTTGCGAGGCGTGGGCTATGGATAGAGTTGTGCGCAGGAGGATGGATGTGCTGGAAATGAGATGTCTGAGGACAATGTGTGTTGTGAGGTGGTTTGATCGAGTAAGTAACGTAAGGGTGAGAGAGATGTGTGGAAATAAAAAGAGCGTGGTTGAGAGAGCAGAAGAGGGTGTTTTGAAATGGTTCGGGCACATGGAGAGAATGAGTGAGGAAAGGTTGACCAAGAGGATATATGTGTCGGAGGTGGAGGGAACGAGGAGAAGAGGGAGACCAAATTGGAGGTGGAAAGATGGAGTGAAAAAGATTTTGTGTGATCGGGGCCTGAACTTGCAGGAGGGTGAAAGGAGGGCAAGGAATAGAGTGAATTGGAGCAACGTGGTATACCGGGGTTGACGTGCTGTCAGTGGATTGAATCAAGACATGTGAAGCGTCTGGGGTAAACCATGGAAAGCTGTGTAGGTATGTATATTTGCGTGTGTGGACGTATGTATATACATGTGTATGGGGGGGGTTGGGCCATTTCTTTCGTCTGTTTCCTTGCGCTACCTCGCAAACGCGGGAGACAGCGACAAAGTATTAAAAAAAAAAAAAAAAAAAAGAAAAAAAAAAATATATATATATATATATATATATATATATATATATATATATATATATATATATATATATATATATATATATATATATATATATATATATATACCTGGTTTAAAAACCGAGATATACATAAGTATACTTATGTAAGTAGGAGAGATGGCCAGGGAGCGTTATTGGATTACGTGTTAATTGACAGGCGTGCGAAAGAGACACTTTTGGATGTTAATGTGCTGAGAGGTGCAACTGGAGGGATGTCTGATCATTATCTTGTGGAGGCGAAGGTGAAGATTTGTATGGGTTTTCAGAAAAGAAGAGTGAATGTTGGGGTGAAGAGGGTGGTGAGAGTAAGTGAGCTTGGGAAGGAGACTTGTGTGAGGAAGTACCAGGAGAGACTGAGTACAGAATGGAAAAAGGTGAGAGCAATAGAAGTAAGGGGGTGGGGGAGGAAGGGGATGTATTTAGGGAATCAGTGATGGATTGCGCAAAAGATGCTTGTGGCATGAGAAGAGTGGGAGGTGGGTTGATTAGAAAGGGTAGTGAGTGGTGGGATGAAGAAGTAAGATTATTAGTGAAAGAGAAGAGAGAGGCATTTAGACGATTTTTGCAGGTAAAAAATGCAATTGAGTGGGAGATGTATAAAAGAAAGAGAAAGGAGGTCAAGAGAAAGGTGGAAGAGGTGAAAAAGAGGGCAAATGAGAGTTGGGGTGAGAGAGTATCATTAAATTTTAGGGAGAATAAAAAGATGTTCTAGAAGGAGGTAAATAAAGTGCGTAAGACAAGGGAGCAAATGGGAACTTCAGTGAAGGGCACAAATGGGGAGGTGACAACAAGTAGTGGTGATGTGAGACGGAGATGGAGTGAGTATTTTGAAGGTTTGTTGAATGTATTTGATGATAGAGTGGCAGATATAGGGTGTTTTGGTCGAGGTGGTGTGCAAAGTGAGAGGGTTATAGAAAATGATTTGGTAAACAGCGAAGAGGTAGTAAAAGCTTTGCGGAAGATGAAAGCCAACAAGGCAGCAGGTTTGGATGGTATTGCAGCGGAATTTATTAAAAAAGGGGGTGACTGTATTGTTGACTGGTTTGTAAGGTTATTAATGTGTGTATGACTCATGGTGAGGTGCCTGAGGATTGGCGGAATGCGTGCATAATGCCATTGTACAAAGGCAAAGGGGATAAGAGTGAGTGCTCAAATTACAGAGTTATAAGTTTGTTGAGTATTCCTGGTAAATTATATGGTAGGGTATTGATTGAGAGGGTGAAGGCATGTACAGAGCATCAGATTGGGGAAGAGCAGTGTGGTTTCAGAAGTGGTAGAGGATGTGTGGATCAGGTGTTTGCTTTGAAGAATGTATGTGAGAAATACTTAGAAGAACAAATGGATTTGTATGTAGCATTTATGGATCTGGAGAAGGCATATGATAGAGTTGATAGAGATGCTCTGTGGAAGGTATTAAGAATATATGGTGTGGGAGGCAAGTTGTTAGAAGCAGTGAAAAGTTTTTATCGAGGATGTAAGGCATGTGCACGTGTACGAAGAGAGGAAAGTGATTGGTTCTCAGTGAATGTAGTTTTGCGGCAGGGGTGTGTGATGTCTCCATGGTTGTTTAATTTGTTTATGGATGGGGTTGTTCGGGAGGTGAATGCAAGAGTTTTGGAAAGAGGGGCAAGTATGAAGTCTGTTGTGGATGAGAGAGCTTGGGAAGTGAGTCAGTTGTTGTTCGCTGATGATACAGCGCTGGTGGCTGATTCATGTGAGAAACTGCAGAAGCTGGTGACTGAGTTTGGTAAAGTGTGTGAAAGAAGAAAGTTAAGAGTAAATGTGAATAAGAGCAAGGTTATTAGGTACAGTAGGGTTGAGGGTCAAGTCAATTGGGAGGTAAGTTTGAATGGATAAAAACTGGAGGAAGTAAAGTGTTTTAGATATCTGGTACTGGATGTGGCAGCAGATAGAGCCTTGGAAGCGGAAGTGAATCATAGGGTGGGTGAGGGGGCAAAAAATCCTGGGAGCTTTGAAGAATGTGTGCAAGTCGAGAACAATATCTCGGAAAGCAAAAATGGGTATGTTTGAAGGAATAGTGGTTCCAACAATGTTTTATGGTTGCGAGGCGTGGGCTATGGATAGAGTTGTGCGCAGGAGGGTGGATGTGCTGGAAATGAGATGTTTGAGGACAATGTGTGGTGTGAGGTGGTTTGATCGAGTAAGTAATGTAAGGGTAAGAGAGATGTGTGGAAATAAAAAGAGCTTGGTTGAGAGAACAGAAGAGGGTGTTTTTAAATGGTTTGGGCACATGGAGAGAATGAGTGAGGAAAGATTGACCAAGAGGATATATGTGTCGGAGGTGGAGGGAATGAGGAGAAGTGGGAGACCAAATTGAAGGTAGAAAGATGGAGTGAAAAAGATTTTGAGTGATCGGGGCTTAAACATGCAGGAGGGTGAAAGGCGGCCAAGGAATAGAGTGCATTGGATCGATGTGGTATACCGGGTTTGACGTGCTGTCAGTGGATTGAATCAGGGCATGTGAAGCGTCTGGGGTAAACCATGGAAAGTTGTGTGGGGCCTGGATGTGGGAAGGGAGGTGTGGTTTCGGGCATTATTGCATGACACCTAGAGAGTGAGTGTGAACGAATGGGGACTTTGTTGTCTTTTCCTAGTGCTACCTCGCACACATGAGGGGGGAGGGGTATGGTATTCCATGTGCGGCGAGGTGGCGATGGAAATGGATAAAGGCAGACAGTGTGAATTGTGTGGATGGGTATATATGTATATGTCTGTGTGTGTATATATATGTGTACATTGATATGTATAGGTATGTATATTTGCGTGTGTGGACGTGTGGTTATATACTTGTGTATGGTTGTGTGTTGGGCCATTTCTTTCGTCTGTTTCCTTGCGCTACCTCGCAAATGCGGGAGACAGCGACAAAGCAAAATAAAAAAAATACATATATTTATTAATATATATATATATATATATATATATATATATATACATATATATATATATATATATATATATATATATATATATATATATATATATATATATATATATATATATATATATATATATATATATATATATATATATATATATATATATATATATATATATATATATATATATATATATATATATATATATATATATATATATATATATATATATATATATATATATATATATATATATATATATATATATATATATATATATATATATATATATATATATATATATATATATATGTATTTGTATGTAGCATTTATGGATCTGGAGAAGGCATATGATACAATTCACAGAGATGCTCTGTGGAAGGTATTAAGAATATATGGTGTGAGAGACAAGTTATTAGAAGAAGTGAAAATTTTTTATCGAGGATGTAAAGCTTGTGTACATGTAGGAAGAGAGGAAAGTGATTGGTTCTCAGTGAATGTAGGTTTGAGGCAGGGGTGTTTCATGTCTCCATGGTTGTTTAATTTGTTTATGGATTGGGTTGTTAGGGAGGTGAATCCAAGAGTTTTGAAAAGAGGGGCAAGTATGCAGTCTGTTGTGGTTGAGAGAGCTTGGGAACTGAGTCAGTTTTTGTTCGCTGATAATACAGCGCTGGTGGCTGATTCATGTGAGAAACTGCAAAAGCTGATGACTGAGTTTGGTGAAGTGTGTGAAAGAAGAAAGTTGAGAGTAAATGTGAATAAGAAGGAGCATGGTTATTTGGTACAGTAGGGTGAGGGTCAAGGCAATTAAGAGGTAGGTTTGAATGTAGAAAAACTAGAGGAAGTAAAGGGTTTTAGGTATCTGGGAGTGGATTTGGCAGTGGATGGAACCATGGAAGTGGAAGTGAATCATAGGGTGGGGAAGGGGGCGAGAATTCTGGGAGCCTTGAAGAATCTTTGCAAGACGAGAACATTATCTCGGAAAGCAAAAATGGGTATGTTTGAAGGAATAGTGGTTCCAACAATGTTGTATGGTTGCGAGGCGTGGGCTATGGATAGAGTTGTGCGCAGGAGGATGGATGTGCTGGAAATGAGATGTTTGAGGACAATGTGTGGTGTGAGGTGGTTTGATCGAGTAAGTAACGTAAGGGTAAGAGAGATGTGTGGAAATAAAAAGAGCGTGGTTGAGAGAGCAGAAGAGGGTGTTTTGAAATGGTTTGGGCACATGGAGAGAATGAGTGAGGAAAGATTGACCAAGAGGATATATGTGTCGGAGGTGGAGGGAACGAGGAGCAGAGGGAGACCAAATTGGAGGTGGAAAGATGGAGTGAAAAAGATTTTGTGTGATCGGGGTCTGAACATGCAGGAGGGTGAAAGGAGGGCAAGGAATAGAGTGAATTGGAGCGATGTGGTATACCGGGGTTGAAGTGCTGTCAGTGGATTGAATCAAGGCACGTGAAGCGTCTGGGGTAAACTATGGAAAGCTGTGTAGGTATGTATATTGCGTATGTGGACGTATGTATATACATGTGTATGGGGATGGGTTGGGCCATTTCTTTCGTCTGTTTCCTTGCGCTACCTCGCAAAGGCGGGAGACAGCGACAAAGCAAAAAAAAAAGAAAAAAAGATATGTATATATATATATATATATATATATATACATATATATATATATATATATATATATATATATATATATATATATATATATATATATATATATATATATACATATATATATATATATCATCAGATTGGGGAAGAGCAATGTGGTTTCAGAAGTGGTAGAGGATGTGTGGATCAGGTGTTTGCTTTGAAGAATGTATGTGAGAAGTACTTAGAAAAGCAAATGGATTTGTATGTAGGATTTATGGATCTGGAGAAGGCATATGACAGATTTGATAGAGATGCTCTGTGGAAGGTATTAAGAATATATGGTGTGGGAGGCAAGTTGTTAGAAGCATTGAAAAGTTTTCATCGAGGGTGTAAGGCATGTGTACTTGTAGGAAGAGAGGAAAGTGATTGGTTCTCAGTGAATGTAGGTTTGCGGCAGGGGTGTGTGATGTCTCCATGGCTGTTTAATTTGTTTATGGATGGGGTTGTTAGGGAGGTGAATCCAAGAGTTTTGGAAAGAGGGGCAAGTACGAAGTCTGTTGTGGATGAGAGAGCTTGGGAAGTGAGTCAGTTGTTGTTCGCTGATGATAGAGCGCTGCAGAAGCTGGTGACTGAGTTTGGTAAAGTGTGTGAAAGAAGAAAGTTAAGAGTAAATGTGAATAAGAGCAAGGTTATTAGGTACAGTAGGGTTGAGGGTCAAGTGAACTGAGAGTTAAGTTTGACTGGTGAAAAACCGGAGGAAGTAAAGTGTTTTAGATATCTGAGAGTGGATCTGGCAGCGGATGGAACCATGGAAGCGTAAATGAATCATAGGGTGGGGGAGGGGGCGAAAATCCTGGGAGCCTTGAAGAATGTGTGGAAGTCGAGAACATTATCTCTGGAAGCAAAAATGGGTATGTTTGAAGGAATAGTGGTTCCAACAATGTTGTATGGTTGCGAGGCGTGGGCTATGGATACAGTTGTGCGCAGGAGGGTGGATGTGCTGGAAATGAGATGTTTGAAGACAATATGAGGTGTGATGTGGTTTGATCGAGTCAGTAATGTAAGGGTAAGAGAGATGTGTGGAAATAAAAAGAGCGTGGTGGAGAGAGCAGAAGAGGGTGTTTTGAAATGGTTTGGGCACAAGGAGAGAATGAGTGAGGAAAGATTGACCAAGAGGATATATGTGTCGGAGGTGGAGGGAACGAGGAGAAGTGGGAGACCAAATTGAAGGTAGAAAGATGTAGTGAAAAAGATTTTGTGTGATCGGGACCTGCATATGCAGGATGATGAAAGGCGTGCAAGGAATAGAGTAAATTGGATCGATGTGGTATACCGGGTTTGACGTGCTGTCAGTGGATTGAATCAGGGCATGTGAAGCGTCTGGGGTAAACCATGGAAAGTTGTGTGGGGCTTGAATGTGGAAAGGGAGCTGTGGTTTCGGGCATTATTGCATGACAGCTAGAGACTGAGTGTGAACGAATGGGTCCTTTGTTGTCTTATCCTAGTGCTACCTCGCACACATGAGGGGGAGGGGGATGGTATTCCATGTGTGGCGAGGTGTGAATTGTGTGCATGGGAATATATGTATGTGTCTGTGTGTGTATTTATATGTGTACATTGAGATGTATAGGTATGTATATTTCCATGTGTGGACGTGTATGTATATACATTGTGTATGGGGGTGGGTTGGGCCATTTCATTCGTCTATGTATATATATATATATATATATATATATGTATATATATATATATATATATATATATATATATATATATATATATATATATATATATATATATATATATATATATATATATATATATATATATATATATATATATATATATATATATATATATAAATATATATATATATATATATATATATATATATATATATATATATATATATATATATATATATATATATATATATATATATATATATATATATATATATATATATATATATATACATATATGTATATATACATATATATATATATATATATATATATATATATATATATATATATATATATATATATATATATATATATATATATATATATATATATATATATATATATATATATATATAAATATATATATATATATATATATATATATATATATATATATATATATATATATATATATATATATATATATATATATATATATTTATATATATATATATATATATATATATATATATATATATATATATATATATATATATATATATATATATATATATATATATATTTATTTTTGTTTTGCTTTGTCGCTGTCTCCCGCGTTTGCGAGGTAGCGCAAGGAAACAGACGAAAGAAATGGCCCAACCCACCCCCATACACATGCCTTGATTCAATCCACTGACAGCACGTCAACCCCGGTATACCACATCGCTCCGATTCACTCTATTCTTTGCCCTCCTTTAACCCTCCTGCATGTTCAGGCCCCGATCACACAAAATCTTTTTCACTCCATCTTTCCACCTCCAATTTGGTCTCCCTCTTCTCCTCGTTCCCTCCACCTCCGACACATATATCCTCTTGGTCAATCTTTCCTCACTCATTCTCTCCATGTGACCAAACCATTTCAAAACACCCTCTTCTGCTCTCTCAACCACGCTCTTTTTATTTCCACACATCTCTCTTACCCTTACGTTACTTACTCGATCAAACCACCTCACACCACACATTGTCCTCAAACATATCATTTCCAGCACATCCATCCTCCTGCGCACAACTCTATCCATAGTCCACGCCTCGCAACCATACAACATTGTTGGAACCACTATTCCTTCAAACATACCCATTTTTGCTTTCCGAGATAAAGTTCTCGACTTCCACATATTCTTCAAGGCTCCCAGAATTTTCGCCCCCTCCCCCACCCTATGATCCACTTCCGCTTCCATGGTTCCCTCCGCTGCCAGATCCACTCCCAGATATCTAAAACACTTCACTTCCTCCAGTTTTTCTCCATTCAAACTCACCTCCCAATTGAATTGACCCTCAACCCTACTGTACCTAATAACCTTGCTCTTATTCACATTTACTCTTAACTTTCTTCTTTCACACACTTTACCAAAATCAGTCACCAGCTTCTGCAGTTTCTCACATGAATCAGCCACCAGCGCTGTATCATCAGCGAACAACAACTGACTCACTTCCCAAGCTCTCTCATCCCCAACAGACTTCATCCTTGCCCCTCTTTCCAAAACTCTTGTATTCACCTCCCTAACAACCCCATCCATAAACAAATTAAAAAACCATGGAGACATCACACACCCCTGCCGCAAACCTACATTTACTGAGAACCAATCACTTTCCTCTCTTCCTACACGTACACATGCCTTACATCCTCGATAAAAACTTTTCAGTGCCTCTAACAACTTGCCTCCCACACCATATATTCTTAATACCTTCCACAGAGCATCTCTCTCTCTCTCTCTCTCTCTCTCTCTCTCTCTCTCTCTCTCTCTCTCTCTCTCTCTCTCTCTCTCTCTCTCTCTCTCTCTCTCTCTCTCTCTCTCTCTCTCTCTCTCTCTCTCTCTCTCACTCTATATATATATATATATATATATATATATATATATACATATATATATATATATATATATATATATATATATATATATATATATATATATATATATATATATATATATATATATATACATATACATGGAGTGTTCAGTGTTGTAAATGGAAATGGTGAAGAGCTTGTAGATTTATGTGCTGAAAAAGGACTGGTGATTGGGAATACCTGGTTTAAAAAGCGACATATACATAAGTATATGTATGTAAGTAGGAGGGACGGCCAGAGAGCGTTATTGGATTACGTGTTAATTGATAGACGCACGAAAGAGAAACTTTTGGATGTTAAGGTGGTGAGAGGTACAACTGGAGGGATGTCTGATCATTATCTTGTGGAGGCGAAGGTCAAGATTTGTGGGGGTTTTCAGAAAAGAAGAGAGAATGTTGGGGTGAAGAGAGTGGTGAGAGTAAGTGAGCTTGGGAAGGAGACTTGTGTGAGGAAGTACCAGGAGAGACTGATTACAGAATGGAACAAGGTTAGAAGAAAGGAGTTAAGGGGAGTGGGGGAGGAATGGGATGTATTTAGGGAAGCAGTGATGGCTTGCGCAAAAGATGTTTGTTGCATGAGAATCGTGGGAGGTGGGTTGATTAGAAAAGGTAGTGAGTGGTGGAATGAAGAAGTAAAATTATTAGTGAAAGAGAGGAGGGAGGCATTTGGACAATTTTTGCTGGGAAAAAAGGCAAGTGAGTGGGAGAGGTATAAAAGAAAGATACAGGAGGTCAAGAGAAAGGTGCAAGAGGTGAAAAAGAGAGCAAATGAAAGTTTGGGTGAGAGAGTATCAGTAAATTTTAGGGAGAATAAAAAGATGTTTTGGAACGAGGTAAATAAAGTGCGTAAGACAAGGGAGCAAATGGGAATTTCAGTGAAAGTGGTTAATGGGGAGGTAATAACAAGTAGTGGTGATGTGAGAAGGAGTTGGAGTGAGTAATTTGAAGGTTTGTTGAATGTGTTTGATGATAGAGTGGCATATATAGGGTGTTTTGTGTGAGGTGGTGTGCAAGATGAGGGGGTTAGGGAAAATGATTTGGTAAACATAGAAGAAGTAGTGAAAGCGTTGCGGAAGATGAAAGCCGGCAAGGCGGCATATTTCGATGATATTGCAGTGGAATTTATTAAAAAAGGGGGGTGACAGTATTGTTGACTGGTTGGTAAGGTTATATAATGTATGTATAATTCATGGTGAGGTGCCTGAGGATTGGCGGAATGCTTGCATAGTGCCATTGTACAAAGGCAAAGGGGAGAAGAGTGAGTGATCAAATTACAGAGGTATAAGTTTGTTGAGTATTCCTGGTAAATTATACGGGAGGGTATTGATTGAGAGGGTGAAGGCATGTACAGGGCATCAGACTGGGTAAGAGCAGTGGGTTTTCAGAAGTGGTAGAGGATGCGTGGATCAGGTGTTTGCTTTGAAAAAATATATGTGAGAAATACTTAGAAAAACATATGGATTTGTATGTAGTATTTATGGATCTGAAGAAGGCATATGATAGAGTTGATAAAGATGCTCTGTGGAAGATTTTAAGAATATATGGTGTGGGAGGCAAGTTGGTAGAAGCAGTGAAAAGTTTTTATCAAGGATGTAAGTCATGGGTATGTGTAGGAAGAGAGGAAAGTGATTGGTTCTCAGTGAATGTGGGTTTGCAGCAGGGGTGTGTGATGTCTCCATGGTTGTTTAATTTGTTTATGGATGGGGTTTTTAAGGAGGTGAATGCAAGAGTTTTGGAAAGAGGGGCAAGTATGAAGTCTGTTGGGGATGAAAGAGCTTGGGAAGTGTCAGTTGTTGTTCGCTGATGATACAGCGTTGGTAGCTGATTCATGTAAGAAACTACAGAAGCTGGTGACTGAGTTTGGTAAAGCGTGTGAAAGAAGAAAGTTGAGAGTAAATGTGAATAAGAGCAAGGTTATTAGGTACAGTAGGGTTGAGGGTCAAGTCAATTGGGAGGTAGGTTTGAATGGAGAAAAACTGGAGGAAGTAAAGTGTTTTAGATATCTGTGAGTGGATTTGGCAGCGGATGGAACCATGGAAGCGGAAGTGAATCATAGGGTAGGGGAGGAGGCGAAAATTCTGGGGGCCTTGAAGAATGTTTGCAAGTCGAGAACATTATCTCGGAAAGCAAAAATGGGTATGTTTGAAGGAATAGTGGTTCCAGCAATGTTGTATAGTTGCGAGGCATGGGCTATGAATAGAGTTGTGCGCAGGAGGGTGGATGTGCTGAAAATGAGATGTTTGAGGACAATATGTGGTGTGAGGTGGTTTGATCGAGTAAGGAATGTAAGTGTAAGAGAGATGTGTTTAGATAAAAAGAGTGTGGTTGAGAGAGAAGAAGAGGGTGTTTTGAAATGGTTTGATCACATGGAGAGAATGGGTGAGGAAAGATTGACCAAGAGGATATATATGTCAGAGGTGGAGGGAACGAGGAGAAGTGGGAGACCAAATTGGAGGTGGAAAGATGGAGTGAAAAAGATTTTGAGTGATCGGGGCCTGATCATGCAGGAGGGTGAAAGGCGTGCAAGGAATAGAGTGAAATGGGACAATGTGGTATACTGGGGTCGACGTCCTGTCAATGGATTGAACCAGGGCATGTGAAGAGTCTGGGGTAAACCATGGAAAGTTGTGTGGGGCCTGAATGTAGAGAAGGAGCTGTGGTTTCGGTGCATTGTTACATGGCAGCTAGAGACTGAGTGTGAACAAATGGGGCCTTTGTGTCTTTTCCTAGCGTTATCTCGCACACATGAGGGGATGGGGTTCTTATTCCATGTGTGGCGAGGTGGCGATGGAAGAATAAAGGCAGACAGTATGAATTATGTACATGTGTAATATATGTATATGTTTGTGTGTGTATATATATGTGTACATTGAGATGTATAGGTATGTATATTTTCATGTGTGGACGTGTATGTATATACATGTGTATGTGGGCGGGTTGGGCCATTCTTTCGTCTGTTTCCTTGCGCTACCTCGAAAAGGCGGGGGGGAACGCGACAAAGCAAAAAAAAAAAAAAAAGATTTTGATATTTTATATTTATATTTAAAATATACATTTTTATATATTTAATTTTATATTTTATATAATATTTTATATATATATATTATATATATATATTTTAACATATTTTATTTATTTCATCAGTTTGGGGAAAAGCAATTTTTGGTTTCAGAAGGGGTTTAGAGGTTTTTGTGGATGGTGTTTGCTTTGAAGAATGTAGTGAAAAAGAAACTTAGAAAAGCAAATGGTTTGTATGTTGGATTTTTGGATTGGAGAGGCATATGACAGATTTGATGAGATCCCTCTGTGGAAGGTTTTAAAGAATATTGGTGGGGGGGCCAAGTTGTTAGAAGCTTTGGGAAAAGTTTTCTTCGAGGGTGAAAGGCATGTGTATTTGTAGGAAGAGAGGAAAGTGTTGGTTCTCAGTAAATGTGGGTTTTGCGGCAGGGGTGTGTGTGTCCCCAAAGGGGCTGTTTAATTTGTTTTGGATGGGGTTGTTGGGGAGGTGAATCCAAGAGTTTTGGAAAGGGGGGAAAAAGTACGAAGTTGTTGGGATGAGGAGCTTGGGAAGTGAGTCAGTTTTTGTTCGTGATGTTTTGGGAGCGCTGCGAAGTTTGGTGACGGGTTTTGGGTTTTAAAGTGTTTTGAAAGAAGAAAGTTAAGAGAAAAATTGGAATAAGGAAAGGGTTTATTAGGTAATTAGGGTTGGGGTTTAAAGGGAACGGGGTTTTTTTTTAAGGGTGCCCGGGGGTTTTTTTTAAAGTTTTTTAGATTTTTGGAGTTTTTGGGAGGGTTTGGGTTGGAAGTTTGTTTTGGGGGTTTTGGGGAGGGGGCAAATTTTGGGTTTTTGGTTTGTTTTGGGGGGGTTTTTTGAGTTTTTTTTTTTAAAGGGGTTTTTTTGGGTTTTTTTTTTGCGGAAATTTTTTTTTTTTTTTTATTTTTTGGAGGTTTGTTTTTTTTTTTTGGTTTTTTTCTTTTTTGGAGGGATTTTTTGGATTTTTGGTTTTTTTTTTTTTGGTTTTTTTTTTGTTTTGGAAAGTCTTTTTTTGGTTTTTTGTGGGTTTGGTCGGTCGAAATGTGGGGTTTAAGGAAAATTTTTTTGGGTGTGGAAAAAAAGAGTTTTGGTGGGGGGCCGGGTGTTTTGGGGGGGGTTTGGGGGGGTTGATTTGGGGGATGGCAAGAGGGATTTTGTTTCGGGGTGGGGGGAAAGGGGGGGGGGGGGGGGGGGGGGGGGGGGGGGGGGGGGGGGGGGGGGGGGGGGGGGGGGGGGGGGGGGGGGGGGGGGGGGGGGGGGGGGGGGGGGGGGGGGGGGGGGGGGGGGGGGGGGGGGGGGGGGGGGGAGAAGTGGGGACAAAATTTAAGGGAGAAAGATGTAAATGAAAAAGTTTTTTTGTGATCGGGGGGCCCGCATATGGGTGATGGGAAAAGGGGTGCAAGGGAAAAGAGTTTAAAATTGGGTCGATGTGGTATTTGGGGTTTGACGTGTGTTTAGTGGCTTTTAATCAGGGCATGTGAAAACGTTGGGGGAAACCTTTGGAAAATTGTGTGGGGCTTGAATGTGGGAAAAAGGGGGGGTGTGGTTTGGGCTTTTTTGCATGACGCTAGGGCTGAGTGTGAACGAATGGGTTCCCTTGGGTTTTCTTTTCCCAGTGCTACCTCGCACAATGAGGGGGAGGGGGAGGGTATTCCATGTGTGGCGAGGTGTGGAAATTTTGTGAAAGGGAATTTTATGTATGGTTTTGTGTGGGGTAATTTTTATGTGTTTAAAATTTAGTTTTATAGGTTTTTTTTATTTTCCCTGTGTGGACGTGTATGTATAAACTTGTGTATGGGGGTGGGGTTTGGGGCCAAATTTTTTTGTTATGTATATATTATATTATTTATTTTATATATGTATTTATATATATATATATTATATTTAAAATTTATATTTAATTATATTAATTTTTTATATATATATTTATATATATATTATATTTTTATATAATTTATATTATTTAATATATATAAAATTTATATATATTGTATATATATATAATATATATTTATATTATATATATATATATTTTATATATATATATATATTATATATATATATATTTAAAATTTTTATAATATATTATATATTTTATATTTTAAATTTATTTTAATTTTAAAATTTTATATAATATATTATATAATTTATTTTATATATAATATATATATATTGTTTTAAAATTTTATATATTTTTTAAAAATATAGATAAAAATTTTTTTATATTTATTAATTTATATATTTATTTATAAATATATAAATATATATTAAAATTTTTATATTTATATTTATATATATTTTTATATTAAATTTTTAAAAAAATATTTTTAATTTTTATTATATTTTTATATATTTTATATTTTTTAATATATTTTATATTTTTATATATATATTTATTTTTTTTTTTGTTTTGCTTTTTCGCTGTCTCCCCCGTTTTTTCGAGGGGGTTTGCGCAAGGGGAAAAAGACGAAAGAAATGGCCCCCAAACCCCCCCCCAATTTCACTGCCTTGATTCAAACCATGACAGCACGTCAACCCCCGGGATACCCACAACGCCCGATTCACTTAATTTTTTGCCCCCCTTTAAACCCTTTCCCGATGTTTTAGGCCCATCCAAAATCTTTTTCACTCCCTCTTTTCCCCCCCAATTTGGGCTCCCCCCTTTCCTCGTTCCCTCCACCCCCGAACATATACTCTTGGCAATCTTTCCTCACTTTTTCTCTCCATTTTGCCAAAACCTTTCAAAAACCCTCTTCGCTTCTCAACCACGTCTTTTTTTTTTCCAACATCTTCTTCCCCCTTACTTTATTATCGAAAAAACCACCCCCACACACTTTGTCCTCAAAAAATTTTCCGCACATCCATCCCCCTGCGCAAACTTATCATAGTCCACGCCTCGAAACCAACAACATTGTTTGGAAACCCATTTTCCCTTCAAACATACCTTTTTTGCTTTCCCGAGATAAATTTCTCGACTTCCAATATTCTTAAAGGGCTCCAAAATTTTTCGCCCCCCCCCACCCTAGACCCATTTTCCCATGGTTCTCCGTGCCAGATCCACCCCCAGTATCTAAACACTTCACTTTCCCAGTTTTTCCCCATTCAAACTCCCCCCCCAATTGAATTGACCCTCAACCCTACTGTACCTAATAACCTTGCTCTTATTCACATTTACTCTTAACTCTTCTTTCACACACTTTACCAAAATCAGTCACCAGCTTCTGCAGTTTCTCACATGAATCACCCACCAGCGCTGTATCATCAGCGAACAACAACTGACTCACTTCCCAAGCTCTCTCATCCCCAACAGACTTCATCCTTGCCCCTCTTTCCAAAACTCTTGTATTCACCTCCCTAACAACCCCATCCATAAACAAATTAAAAAACCATGGAGACATCACACACCCCTGCCGCAAACCTACATTTACTGAGAACCAATCACTTTCCTCTCTTCCTACACGTACACATGCCTTACATCCTCGATAAAAACTTTTCAGTGCCTCTAACAACTTGCCTCCCACACCATATATTCTTAATACCTTCCACAGAGAATCTCTCTCTCTCTCTCTCTCTCTCTCTCTCTCTCTCTCTCTCTCTCTCTCTCTCTCTCTCTCTCTCTCTCTCTCTCTCTCTCTCTCTCTCTCTCTCTCTCACTCTATATATATATATATATATATATATATATATACATATATATATATATATATATATATATATATATATATATATATATATATATATATATATATATATATATACATATATATATATACATATACATGGAGTGTTCAGTGTTGTAAATGGAAATGGTGAAGAGCTTGTAGATTTAAGTGCTGAAAAAGGACTGGTGATTGGGAATACCTGGTTTAAAAAGCGACATATACATAAGTATATGTATGTAAGTAGGAGGGACGGCCAGAGAGCGTTATTGGATTACGTGTTAATTGATAGACGCACGAAAGAGAAACTTTTGGATGTTAAGGTGGTGAGAGGTACAACTGGAGGGATGTCTGATCATTATCTTGTGGAGGCGAAGGTCAAGATTTGTGGGGGTTTTCAGAAAAGAAGAGAGAATGTTGGGGTGAAGAGAGTGGTGAGAGTAAGTGAGCTTGGGAAGGAGACTTGTGTGAGGAAGTACCAGGAGAGACTGATTACAGAATGGAACAAGGTTAGAAGAAAGGAGTTAAGGGGAGTGGGGGAGGAATGGGATGTATTTAGGGAAGCAGTGATGGCTTGCGCAAAAGATGTTTGTTGCATGAGAATCGTGGGAGGTGGGTTGATTAGAAAAGGTAGTGAGTGGTGGAATGAAGAAGTAAAATTATTAGTGAAAGAGAGGAGGGAGGCATTTGGACAATTTTTGCTGGGAAAAAAGGCAAGTGAGTGGGAGAGGTATAAAAGAAAGATACAGGAGGTCAAGAGAAAGGTGCAAGAGGTGAAAAAGAGAGCAAATGAAAGTTTGGGTGAGAGAGTATCAGTAAATTTTAGGGAGAATAAAAAGATGTTTTGGAACGAGGTAAATAAAGTGCGTAAGACAAGGGAGCAAATGGGAATTTCAGTGAAAGTGGTTAATGGGGAGGTAATAACAAGTAGTGGTGATGTGAGAAGGAGTTGGAGTGAGTAATTTGAAGGTTTGTTGAATGTGTTTGATGATAGAGTGGCATATATAGGGTGTTTTGTGTGAGGTGGTGTGCAAGATGAGGGGGTTAGGGAAAATGATTTGGTAAACATAGAAGAAGTAGTGAAAGCGTTGCGGAAGATGAAAGCCGGCAAGGCGGCATATTTCGATGATATTGCAGTGGAATTTATTAAAAAAGGGGGTGACAGTATTGCTGACTGGTTGGTAAGGTTATATAATGTATGTATAATTCATGGTGAGGTGCCTGAGGATTGGCGGAATGCTTGCATAGTGCCATTGTACAAAGGCAAAGGGGAGAAGAGTGAGTGATCAAATTACAGAGGTATAAGTTTGTTGAGTATTCCTGGTAAATTATACGGGAGGGTATTGATTGAGAGGGTGAAGGCATGTACAGGGCATCAGACTGGGTAAGAGCAGTGGGTTTTCAGAAGTGGTAGAGGATGCGTGGATCAGGTGTTTGCTTTGAAAAAATATATGTGAGAAATACTTAGAAAAACATATGGATTTGTATGTAGTATTTATGGATCTGAAGAAGGCATATGATAGAGTTGATAAAGATGCTCTGTGGAAGATTTTAAGAATATATGGTGTGGGAGGCAAGTTGGTAGAAGCAGTGAAAAGTTTTTATCAAGGATGTAAGGCATGGGTATGTGTAGGAAGAGAGGAAAGTGATTGGTTCTCAGTGAATGTGGGTTTGCAGCAGGGGTGTGTGATGTCTCCATGGTTGTTTAATTTGTTTATGGATGGGGTTTTTAAGGAGGTGAATGCAAGAGTTTTGGAAAGAGGGGCAAGTATGAAGTCTGTTGGGGATGAGAGAGCTTGGGAAGTGTCAGTTGTTGTTCGCTGATGATACAGCGTTGGTAGCTGATTCATGTAAGAAACTACAGAAGCTGGTGACTGAGTTTGGTAAAGCGTGTGAAAGAAGAAAGTTGAGAGTAAATGTGAATAAGAGCAAGGTTATTAGGTACAGTAGGGTTGAGGGTCAAGTCAATTGGGAGGTAGGTTTGAATGGAGAAAAACTGGAGGAAGTAAAGTGTTTTAGATATCTGTGAGTGGATTTGGCAGCGGATGGAACCATGGAAGCGGAAGTGAATCATAGGGTAGGGGAGGAGGCGAAAATTCTGGGGGCCTTGAAGAATGTTTGCAAGTCGAGAACATTATCTCGGAAAGCAAAAATGGGTATGTTTGAAGGAATAGTGGTTCCAGCAATGTTGTATAGTTGCGAGGCATGGGCTATGAATAGAGTTGTGCGCAGGAGGGTGGATGTGCTGAAAATGAGATGTTTGAGGACAATATGTGGTGTGAGGTGGTTTGATCGAGTAAGGAATGTAAGTGTAAGAGAGATGTGTTTAGATAAAAAGAGTGTGGTTGAGAGAGAAGAAGAGGGTGTTTTGAAATGGTTTGATCACATGGAGAGAATGGGTGAGGAAAGATTGACCAAGAGGATATATATGTCAGAGGTGGAGGGAACGAGGAGAAGTGGGAGACCAAATTGGAGGTGGAAAGATGGAGTGAAAAAGATTTTGAGTGATCGGGGCCTGATCATGCAGGAGGGTGAAAGGCGTGCAAGGAATAGAGTGAAATGGGACAATGTGGTATACTGGGGTCGACGTCCTGTCAATGGATTGAACCAGGGCATGTGAAGAGTCTGGGGTAAACCATGGAAAGTTGTGTGGGGCCTGAATGTAGAAAAGGAGCTGTGGTTTCGGTGCATTGTTACATGGCAGCTAGAGACTGAGTGTGAACAAATGGGGCCTTTGGTGTCTTTTCCTAGCGTTATCTCGCACACATGAGGGGGATGGGGTTCTTATTCCATGTGTGGCGAGGTGGCGATGGGAACAAATAAAGGCAGACAGTATGAATTATGTACATGTGTATATATGTATATGTTTGTGTGTGTATATATATGTGTACATTGAGATGTATAGGTATGTATATTTTCGTGTGTGGACGTGTATGTATATACATGTGTATGTGGGCGGGTTGGGCCATTCTTTCGTCTGTTTCCTTGCGCTACCTCGCTAACGCGGGAGACAGCGACAAGTAAAATAAATAATAAATAAATAAATAAATAAATAAATATATATATATATATATATATATATATATATATATATATATATATATATATATATATATATATATATATATATATATATATATATATATATATTATCCCTGGGGATTGGGGAGAAAGAATACTTCCCACGTATTCCCTGCGTGTCGTAGAAGGCGACTAAACGGGAAGGGAGCGGGGGGCTGGAAATCCTCCCCTCTCACTTTTTTTTTTTTTTAATTTTCCAAAAGAAGAAACAGAGAAGGGGGCCAGGTGAGGATATTCCCTCAAAGGCCCAGTCCACTGTTCTTAACGCTACCTCGCTAATGCGGGAAATGTCGAATTGTATAAATATATATATATATATATATATATATATATATATATATATATATATATATATATATATATATATATATATATATATATAGATCGATAGATAGATAGATAGACAGATATAGATAAGATACAGATTTAGACTGGGTTGTCTAAATGCGTGTGGATGTCACCAAGATGAAAAAAAGGATAGATATGTAGTATGTTTGAGGTGAGGAACCTGCATGTTTTAGAACTGAGTGAAACGAAGCTCAAGGGTAAAGGGAAGGAGTAGTTTGGTAATGTCTTAGGAGTGACGTCGGGGGTTGGTGAGAGGACAAGACCAAGGGAAGCACTAGCAATACTCCTGAAACAGGAGTTGAAGGAGTATGTGATAGATTTTAAGAGAGTATACTCAAGATTGATATGTGTAAAACTGAAAATGGATGGAGAGAGATGGGTGATTATTGCTGAATATGCATCTGGGCATGAGAAGAAAGATCATAACAGGCACGTGTTTTGGGAGCAGCTGAATGAGTGTGTTAGTGGTTTTGATGCACAAGACCGGGTTATAGTGATGGGTGATTTGAATGCAAAGGTGAGTAATGTGGCAGTTGAGGGAATAATTGGTATACATGGAGTGTTCAGTGTTATAAATGGAAATGGTGAAGAGCTTGTAGATTTATGTGCAGAAAAATAACTGGTGATTGGGAATACCTGGTTTAAAAAGCGAGATATATATAAGTATACGTACGTAAGTAGGAGAGATGGCCAGAGAGCGTTATTAGATTACGTGTTAATTGATAGGCGCGCGAAAGAGAGACTTTTGGATGTTGATGTGCTGAGAAGTGCAACTGGAGGGATGTCTGAAAAGAAGACAGAATGTTGGGATGAAGAGACTGGTGAGATAAGTGAGCCTGGGAAGGAGACCTGGGTGAGGAAGTACCAGGAGAGACTGAGTACAGAATGGAAAAAGGTGAGAACAAAGGAGGTGAGGGGAGTGGGGGAGGAATGGGATGTATTTAGGGAAGCAGTGATGCCTTGCGCAAAAGATGCTTGTGGCATGAGAAGCGTGGGAGATGGGTTGATTAGAAAGGGTAGTGAGTGGTGGGATAGAGAAGTAAGATTATTAGTGAAAGAGAAGAGAGAGGCATTTGGACGATTTTTGCAGGGAAAAAATGCAAATGAGTGGAAGACGTGTAAAAGAAAGAGGCAGGAGGTCAAGAGAAAGGTGCAAGAGGTGAAAAAGACGGCAAATGAGAGTTGGGGTGAGAGAGTATCGTAGAATTTTAGGGAGAATAAAAAGATGTTTTGGAAGTCCGTAAGACAAGGGAGCAAATGGGAACTTCAGTGAAGGGGGCTAACTGGGAGGTGATAACAAGAAGTGGTGATGTGAGAAGGAGATGGAGTGGGTATTTTGAAGGTTTGTTGAATGTGTTTGATGATAGAGTGGCAGATATAGAGTGTTTTGGTCGAGGTGGTGTGCAAAGTGAGAGGGTTAGGGAAAATGACTTGGTACACAAAGAAGAGGCAGTAAATGCTCTACGGAAGATGAAAGGCGGCAAGGCCGCAGGTTTGGATGGTATTGCAGTGGAATTTCTTAAAAAAGTGGGTGAGTCTATTGTTGAGTGGTTGGTAAGGTTATCTAATATATGTATGATTCATGGTGAGGTGCCTGAGGATTGGCGGAATGCTTGCATAGTGCCATTGTACAAAGGCAAAGGGGATAAGAGTGAGTGCTCACGTTACATAGGTATAAGTTTGTTGAGTATTCCTGTTAGATTATATGGGAGGGTATTGATTGAGAGGGTGAAGGTATGTACAGAGCATCAGTTTGGGGAAGAACAGTGTGGTTTCAGAAGTGGTAGAGAATGTGTGGATCAGGTGTTTGCTTTGAAGAATGTATGTGAGAAATACTTAGAAAAGGAAATAACTTTGTATGTAACATTTATGGATCTGAAGAAGGCATATGATTGAGCTTATAGAGATGCTCTGTGGAAGGTATTAAAAATGTATGGTGTGGGTGGCAAGTTGTTAGAAGCAGTGAAAAGTTTTTTATCGAGGATGTAAGGCATGTGTACGTGTAGCAAGAGAGGTAAGTGATGTGTTCTCAGTGAATGTAGGTTTGCGGCAGGGGTGAGTGATGTCTCCATGGTTGTTTAATTAGCTTATGGTTGGGGTTGTTAGGGAGGTGAATGCAAGAGTTTTGGAAGCAGGGGCAAGCATGCAGTCATTTGTGGATGAGAGAACATGGGAAGTGAGTCAGTTGTTCGCTGATGATACAGCGCTGGTGGGTGATTCGGGTGAGAAACAGCAGCAGGTGGTGACTGAGCTTGGTAAAGTGTGTGAAAGAAGAAAGCTGACAGTAAATGTGAATGAGAGCAAGGAAGGAAATGAAGTGTTTTGGATGTCTGGGAGTGGATTTGGCAGCGGATGGAACCATGGAAGCGGAAGTGAATCATAGAGTGGGGAAAGCGGCGAAAGTTCTGTGAGCGTTGTAAATTGTATGGAAGTCGAGAGCGTTATCTTGGAAAACAAAAATGGTTATGTCTGAAGGAACAGTGATACCAACAATGTTATATGGTTGCAAGGCGTGGGCTATAGAGTTGTGGGGATCAGGGTGGATGTGCTGGAAATGAGATGTTTGAAGACAATATGTGGTGTGAGGTGGTTTGATCGAGTAAGTAATGGAATGGTAAGAGAGATGTGTGGTAATAAAAAGCGTGTGGTTGAGAGAGCAGAAGAGTGTTTTGAAATGGTTTGGTCACATGGAAAGAATCATTGAGGAAAGATTGACAAGGAGGATATATGTGTAAAAGGTGGAGGGAACAAGAAGTGGGAGACCAAACTGTAGGTGAAAAAATGGAGTGAAAAAGATTTTTGAGCAATCGCGGCCTGAAAATGCAGGAGGGTGAAAGGCGTGCAAGGAATAAGGTGGATTGGAAAAAAATTGGAATACTGGAAAAAAGATGAGAACAAAGGAGGTAAGTGGAGTGGGGGAAGAATGTAGTGTATTTAAAATGTATTTAAAATGGTTTAGTTACATTTAGAGAATGAGGAAAGATTGGCAAACACAATATATATGTCAAAAGTGAAGGGAACGAGGAAAAGTGGTAGACCATATTGGAGGTAGAAAGATGGAATGAAAAAGATTTTAAGCGATCGGAGGCTGAACATACAGGAGGGTGAAAGGCGTGCAAGGAATAGACAGAATTGGAACGTTGTGGCATACCGGGGTCGACGTGATGTCAGTGGATTGAACCAGGGCATGTGAAGCGTCTGGGGTAAACCATGGAATGTTTCGTGGGGCCTGGAGCTGGAAAGGGAGCTGTGGTTCTGTGAATTATACGTGACAGGTAGAGACTCAGTATGAACGAATGTAGCCTTTTGGAATTTTTTCCTAGCGCTACCTCGCGCATATTTGGGGGGAGGGGGTTGTCGTTTCATGTGTGGTGGGGTGGCGACGGGAAAGAATGAGGGCAGACAGTATGAATTTTGTGCATGTGTATATAGGTATATGGATGAGTGTGTATATATATGTATACGTATGTATATGTGCGTGTGTGGACGTGTATGTGTATGCATGTGTATATGGGTGGGTTGAGCCATTCTTTCGAGTGTTTCCTTGCGCTACCTCGCTAACGCGGGAGACAGCGACAAAGTATAACAGAACAGAATAGAATATATATATATATATATATATATATATATATATATATATATATATATATATATATATATATATATATATATATATATATATATATATATATATATATATATATATATATATTCCAGTTTCAGGATAAGAGAAGTGGTCCAGGCAGTATGATACAGTGGTTAAATTGATGAAAACTACTAAGTGACGTTTCTGTAAATAAATCATACATTTCCCTTTTCCATAGCCAGAGGTTGAACCATAATGTGACATTCATTTTTTTAATTTCATTTCAAGATAGAAGTTTCAGTTTTCTAAATTATTTCTAACATTTTTCATATGTAGATATATATGTGTGTGTATATGTGCTTATGTGTGTATATGTGTGTATATGTGTGTGTATGTATATATATATATATATATATATATATATATATATATATATATATATATATATATATATATTATCCCTGGGGATAGGGGTGAAAGAATACTTCCCACGCATTCCTCACGTGTCGTAGAAGGCGACTAGAGGGGACGGGAGCGGGGGGCCAGAAATCCTCCCCTCATTGTAGTTTTAACTTTCTAAAAAATGGGAAACAGAAGGAGTCACGCGGGGAGTGCTCATCTTCCTCGTAGACTCAGGTTGGGGTGTCTAAATGTGTGTGGATGTAACCAAGATGTGAAAAAAGGAGAGATAGGTAGTATGTTTGAGGAAAGGAACCTGGATGTTTTGGCTCTGAGTGAAACGAAGCTCAAGGGTAAAGGGGAAGAGTGGTTTGGGAATGTCTTGGGAGTAAAGTCAGGGTTTAGTGAGAGGACAAGAGCAAGGGAAGGAGTAGCACTACTCCTGAAAAAAGAGTTGTAGGAGTATGTGATAGAATGTAGGAAAGTAAATTCTCGATTAATATGGGTAAAACTGAAAGTTGATGGAGAGAGATGGGTGATTATTGTTGCATATGCATCTGGGCATGAGAAGAAAGATCATGAGAGGCAAGTGTTTTGGGAGCAGCTGAATGAGTGTGTTAGTGGTTTTGATGCACGCGACCGGGTTATAGTGATGGGTGATTTGAATGGGTATGTTTGAAGGAATAGTGGTTCCAACAATGTTGTATGGTTGCGAGGCGTGGACTATGGATAGAGTTGTGCGCAGGAGGATGGATGTGCTGGAAATGAGATGTTTGAGGACAATGTGTGGTGTGAGGTGGTTTGATCGAGTAAGTAATGTGAGGGTAAGAGAGATGTGTGGGAATAAAAAGAGTGTGGTTGAGAGAGCAGAAGAGGGTGTTTTGAAATGGTTTGGGCACATGCAGAGAATGAGTGAGGAAAGATTGACCAAGAGGATATATGCGTCGGAGGTGGAGGGAACGAGGAGAAGTGGGAGACCAAATTGGATGTGGAAAGATGGAGTGAAAAAGATTTTGAGTGATCGGGGCCTGAACATGCAGGAGGGTAAAAGGCGGGCAAGGAATAGTGTGAATTGGATCGATGTGGTATACCGGGGAAGACGTGCTGTCAATGGATTGAATCAGGGCATGTGAAGCGTCTGGTGTACACCATGGAAAGTTGTGTGGGGCCTGGATGTGGAAAGGGAGCTGTGGTTTCGGGCATTATTGCATGACAGCTGGAGACTGAGTGTGAACGAATGGGGCCTTTGTTGTCTTTTCCTAGCGCTGCCTTGCACACATGAGGGGGGAGGGGGATGTTATTCCATGTGTGGCGAGGTGGCGATGGAAATGAATAAAGGCAGACAGTGTGAATTGTGTGCATGGGTATATATGTATATGTCTGCGTGTGTATATATATGTGTACATTGAGATGTATGGGTATGTATATTTGCGTGTGTGGACGTGTATGTATATACATGTGTAGACCCCACAAAACTTTCCATGGTTTACACCAGACACTTCACATGCCCTAGTTCAATCCATTGACAGTACGTCGACCCCGGTATGCCACAACTTTCCAATTCTGTCTATTGCTTACACGCCTCTCACCCTTCTGTATGTTCAGCCTCCGATCGCTCAAAAATTTTTTCACTCCATCCTTCCACCTGCAATTTGGTCTCCCACTTTTCCTCGTTCCCTTCACTTTTGACATATATATCGTGTTTTTCAATCTTTCCTTATTTTCTCCATGTAACTAAACCATTTTAGATACATTTTGAATACATCCCATTCCTCCCCCACTCCCATTTCGTCCTTTGTTCTCATCTTTTTCCATTCTGTACTCCGTCTCTCCTGGTATTTCCTCATAAAATTCTCCTTCATAAGGTCACTTATTCTCACCACTCTTTTCACCTCAACATTCTCTCTTCTTTTCTGAAAACTTCTACAAATCTTCACTACGCCTCCACAAGAAAATATCAGACATCCCTCCAGTTGCACCTCTCAGATCATTAGTATCCAAAAGTCTCCCTTTTGCGCGCCTATCAATTAACACGTAATCCAACAACGCTCTCTGGCCATCTCACCTACTTACATACGTATACTTATATATATCTCGCTTTTTAAACCAGGTATTCCCAATCACCAGTCCGTTTTCAGCACATAAATATACAAGCTCTTCACCATTTCCATTTACAATACTGAACACCCCATGTATACCAGTTATTCCCTCAACTGCCACATTACTCACCTTTGCATTCAAATCACCCATCACTATAACCCGGTCTCGTGCATCAAAACTACAAACACACTCACTCAGCTGCTCCCAAAACACTTGCGTCTCATGATCTTCCTTCTCATGCCCAGGTGCATTTGCACCAATAATCACCCATGTCTCTCCATCCTCTTTCAGGTTTACCCATATCAATCTGGAGTTGACTTTCTTACACTGTATCACATGCTCCCACCACTCCTCTTTCAGGGGTAGTGCTACTCCTTCCCACTCTCTTTTCCTCTCACTAACACCTGACTTTACTCCCAAAGCATTCCCAAGCCACTCTTCCCTTTTACCCATGAGCTTTGTTTCACTCAGGGCCAAAACATTCAGGACCCTTTCCTCAAACATACTATCTCTCCTTTCTTCTCATCTTGGTAAAAGCCACACATATTTAGACACCTCATTCTGAGCCTTCGAGGAGGCTGAGAACTCCCCGCGTGACTCCTTCCTCTGTTTCCCCTTTTAGAAAGTTAAAATACAAGGAGGAGAGTCCATATCAATTTCTTGCCTCTTGCATATAGATATATATATAAATATATATATATAAATATATGTATATATATATATATATATATATATATATATATATATATATATATATATATATATATATATATATATATATATATATATATATATATATAGAGAGAGAGAGAGAGAGAGAGAGAGAGAGAGAGAGAGAGGGCGTTATTGGATTACGTGTTAATTGACAGGCGCGCGAAAGAGAGACTTTTGGATGTTAATGTGCTGAGAGGTGCAACTGCAGGGATGTCTGATCATTATCTTGTGGAGGCTGAGGTGAAGATTTGTATGGGTTTACAGAAAAGAAGAGTGAATGTTAGGGTGAAGAGGGTGGTGAGAGTAAGTGAGCTTGGGAAGGAGACTTGTGTGAGGAAATACCAGGAGAGACTGAGTACAGAATGGAAAAAGGTGAGAACAATGGAAGTAAGGGGAGTGGGAGAGGAATGGGATGTATTTAGGGAATCAGTGATGGATTGCGCAAAAGATGCTTGTGGCATGAGAAGAGTGGGAGGTGGGTTGATTAGAAAGGGTAGTGAGTGGTGGGATGAAGAAGTAAGAGTATTAGTGAAAGAGAAGAGAGAGGCATTTGGACGATTTTTGCAGGGAAAAAATGAAATTGAGTGGGAGACGTATAAAAGAAAGAGACAGGAGGTCAAGAGAAAGGTGCAAGAGGTGAAAAAAAGGGCAAATGAGAGTTGGGGTGAGAGAGTATCATTAAATTTTAGGGAGAATAAAAAGATGTTCTGGAAGGAGGTAAATAAAGTGCGTAAGACAAGGGAGCAAATGGGAACTTCAGTGAAGGGCGCAAATGGGGAGGTGATAACAAGTAGTGGTGATGTGAGAAGGAGATGGAGTGAGTATTTTCAAGGTTTGTTGAATGTGTTTGATGATAGAGTGGCAGATATAGGGTGTTTTGGTCGAGGTGGTGTGCAAAGTGCGAGGGTTAGGGAAAATGAGTTGGTAAACAGAGAAGAGGTAGTAAAAGCTTTGCGGAAGATGAAAGCCGGCAAGGCAGCAGGTTTGGATGGTATTGCAGTGGAATTTATTAAAAAAGGGGGTGACTGTATTGTTGACTGGTTGGTAAGGTTATTTAATGTATGTATGACTCATGGTGAGGTGCCTGAGGATTGGCGGAATGTGTGCATAGTGCCATTGTACAAAGGCAAAGGGGATAAGAGTGAGTGCTCAAATTACAGAGGTATAAGTTTGTTGAGCATTCCTGGCAAATTATATGGGAGGGTATTGATTGAGAGGGTGAAGGCATGTACAGAGCATCAGATTGGGGAAGAGCAATGTGGTTTCAGAAGTGGTAGAGGATGTGTGGATCAGGTGTTTGCTTTGAAGAATGTATGTGAGAAATACTTAGAAAAGCAAATGGATTTGTATGTAGCATTTATGGATCTGGAGAAGGCATATGATAGAGTTGATAGAGATGCTCTGTGGAATGTATTAAGAATATATGGTGTGGGAGGCAAGTTGTTAGAAGCAGTGAAAAGTTTTTATCGAGGATGTAAGGCATGTGTACGTGTAGGAAGAGAGGAAAGTGATTGGTTCTCAGTGAATGTAGGTTTGCGGCAGGGGTGTGTGATGTCTCCATGGTTGTTTAATTTGTTTATGGATTGGGTTGTTAGGGAGGTGAATGCAAGAGTTTTGGAAAGAGGGGCAAGTATGAAGTCTGTTGGGGATGAGAGAGCTTGGGAAGTGAGTCAGTTGTTGTTCGCTGATGATACAGCGCTGGTGGCTGATTCATGTGAGAAACTGCAGAAGCTGGTGACTGAGTTTGGTAAAGTGTGTGAAAGAAGAAAGTTAAGAGTAAATGTGAATAAGAGCAAGGTTATTAGGTACAGTAGGGTTGAGGGTCAAGTCAATTGGGAGGTGAGTTTGAATGGAGAAAAACTGGAGGAAGTGAAGTGTTTTAAAAATCTGGGAGTGGATCTGGCAGCGGATGGAACCATGGAAGCGGAAGTGGATCATAGGGTGGGGGAGTGGGCGAAAATTCTGGTAGCCTTGAAGAATGTGTGGAAGTCGAGAACATTATCTCGGAAAGCAAAAATGGGTATGTTTGAAGGAATAGTGGTTCCAACAATGTTGTATGGTTGCGAGGCGTGGGCTATGGATAGAGTTGTGCGCAGGAGGATGGATGTGCTGGAAATGAGATGTTTGAGGACAATGTGTGGTGTGAGGTGGTTTCATCGAGTAAGTAACGTAAGGGTAAGAGAGATGTGTGGAAATAAAAAGAGCATTGTTGAGAGAGCAGAAGAGGGTGTTTTGAAATGGTTCGGGCACATGGAGAGAATGAGTGAGGAAAGATTGACCAAGAGAATATATGTGTCGGAGGTGGAGGGAACGAGGAGAAGAGGGAGACCAAATTGGAGGTGGAAAGATGGAGTGAAAAAGATTCTGTGTGATCGGGGCCTGAACATGCAGGAGGGTGAAAGGAGGGCAAGGAATAGAGTGAATTGGATCGATGTGGTATACCGGGGTTGACGTGCTGTCAGTGGATTGAATCAAGGCATGTGAAGCGTCTGGGATAAACCATGGAAAGCTGTGTAGGTATGTATATTTGCGTGTGTGGACGTATGTATATACATGTGTATGGGGGTGGGTTGGGCCATTTCTTTCGTCTGTTTCCCTGCGCTACCTCGCAAACGCGGGAGACAGCGACAAAGCAAAAAAAAAAAAAGAGAAAAAAAAAAAAAAATATATATATATATATATATACATATATATATATATATATATATATATATATATATATATATATATATATATATATATATATATATATATATATATATATATATATATATATATATATATATATATATATATATATGCAAGAGCCAAGAAATTGATATGGACTGGCGGAATGCAGTCCTCAGGCACCTTACCATGAGTCATCCATACATTAAATAACTTTACCAACCAGTCAACAATACAGTCACTACCATTTTTAATGAATTCCACTGCAATACCATTCAAACCCGCTGCCTTGCCGGCTTTCATCTTTCGCAAAGCTTTTACTACTTCTTCTCTATTTACCAAATCATTTTCCCTAAACCTCTCATTTTGCACATCACCTCGACCAAAACACCCTATATCTGCCACTCTATCATTAAACACATTCAACAAACCTTCAAAATACTCACTATCTCCTTCTCACATCACCATTACTTGTAATCACCTCCGAATTAGCCCCCTTCACTGATTTTCCCATCTCTTCCCTTGACTTTAGTACTTTATTTGCCTCCTTCCAAGAAATCGTTTTATTCTCCCTAGAATTTCATGATACTCTCTCACCCCAACTCTCATTTTTCCCTTTTTTCGCCTCTTGCACATTTCCCTTGACCTCATTCTTCTTTCGTTTATACACCTCCCAGTCATTTTCATTATTTCCATGCAAAAATAGTCCAAATGCCTCTCTCATCTCTTTCACTAATAATCTTACTTCTTCATCCCACCACTCACTTCCCTTTCTAATCTGCCGACCTCCCACAAGATAATGATCAGACCGTCCTCCAGTTAAACCTCTTAGAACATTAACATCCAAAAGTCTCTCTTTCGGGCGACTATCAATTAGCACGTAATCCTATAACGCTCTCTGATGATCTCTCCTACCTACATACGTATGCTTATGTATATCTCTCTTTTTAAACCAGGTATTCCCAATCACCAGTCCTTTTTCAGCACCTGAATCTACAAGTTCTTCACCATTTCCATTTACAACAAAGAACACCCCATCTACACCAATTTTTCCCTCAACTGCCATATTACTCACCTTTCTCTTTAAATCATCCATCATTATAACCCAGTCTCGTGCATCAAAACTACTTACACACTCAATCAGTTGCTCCCAAAACACTTTCTTCTCATGATCTTTCTTCTCAAGCCCACGTGAATAAAGGAGAAACAGAAGAAGGAGTCACGCGGGGAGTGCTCCTCCTCTTCGGAGGCACAGATTGGGGTGTCTAAATGTGTGTGGACGTAACCAAGATGAGAAAAAAGGAGAGATAGGTAGTATGTTTGAGGAAAGGAACCTGGATGTTTTGGCTCTGAGTGAAACGAAGCTCAAGGGTAAATATATATATATATATATATATATATATATATATATATATATATATATATATATATATATATATATATATATATATATATATATATATATATATATATATATATATATTTACCCTTGAGCTTCGTTTCACTCAGAGCCAAAACATCCAGGTTCCTTTCCTCAAACATACTACCTATCTCTCCTTTTTTCTCATCTTGGTTATATATATATATATATATATATATATATATATATATATATATATATATATATATATATATATATATATATATATATATATATATATATATATATATGTTGGGGATGAGAGAGCTTGGGAAGTGAGTCAGTTGTTGTTCGCTGATGATACAGCGCTGGTGGCTGATTCATGTGAGAAACTGCACAAGGTGGTGACTGAGTTTGGTAAAGTGTGTGAAAGAAGAAAGTTAAGAGTAAATGTGAATAACAGCAAGGTTATTAGGTACAGTAGGGTTGAGGGTCAAGTCAATTAGGAGGTAAGTTTGAATGGAGAAAACCTGGAGGAAGTAAAGTGTTTTAGATATCTAGGAGTAGATCTGGCAGCGGATGGAACCATGGAAGCGGAAGTGGATCATAGGGTGGGGGAGGGGGCGAAAATCCTGAGAGCCTTGAATAAATGTATGGAAGTCGAGAACATTATCTCGGAAAGCAAAAATGGGTATGTTTGAAGGAATAGTGGTTCCAACAATGTTGTATGGTTGCGAGGCGTGGGCTATGGATAGAGTTGTGCGCAGGAGGATGGATTTGCTGGAAATGAGATGGTTGAGGACAATGTGTGGTGTGAGGTGGTTTGATCGAGTAAGTAACGTAAGGGTAAGAGAGATGTGTGGAAAAAAAAAGAGCGTGATTGAGAGAGCAGAAGAGGGTGTTTTGAAATGGTTTGGGCACATGGAGAGAATGAGTGAGGAAAGATTGACCAAGAGAACATATGTGTCGGAGGTGGAGGGAACGAGGAGAAGTGGGAGACCAAATTGGAGGTGGAAAGATGAAGTGAAAAAGATTTTGTGTGATCGTTCCCTGAAAATGCAAGGGGGTGAAAGGAGGGCAAGGAATAGAGTGAATTGGATCGATGTGGTATACCGGGGTTGACGAACTGTCAGTGGATTGAATCAGGGCATGTGAAGCGTCTGGGGTAAACCATGGAAAGCTGTGTAAGTATGTATATTTGCGTGTGTGGACGTATGTATATACATGTGTATGGGGGTGGGTTGGGCCATTTCTTTCGTCTATTTCCTTGCGCTACCTCGCAAACGCGAGAGATAGCGACAAAGCAAAAAAAAAAAAAAAAAAATACATATATATATATATATATATATATATATATATATATATATATATATATATATATATATATATATATATATATATATATATATATTGGAAAGGATCACAATTTTGCGCGTGATCAAGATATTCCTATGAGTCCACGGGGAAAATGAAACACGATAAGTTCACAAGTGCACTTTCGTGTAATAATCACATCATCAGGTGAGACACAAGAGAGAATTATAACAGTCACTTGATATACATCGAAGAGACGAAGCTAGGACGCCATTTGGTACATATGTGATTGTCCAAAACATACAACGAGCGTTCATTAACTTATCATTTTACAAATCTTATCAACAATAAAGTTATCTAATTTGTAGAGACCATCACTAATATTAAGATTATAATTCTTTGTGTATTTAACAATAGAAGATTCAATGATATTTCTCTTGATAATAGAGTTAGAGTTAACACCTGAGATGGCGTTACTCCAGTCAATACAATGATCATAGTTTTTAACATGATTAAACAAGGCATTTGATTCTTGTCCCGTTCTTAGTGATGGTCTGTACAAATTAGATAACTTTATTGTTGATAAGATTTGTAAAATGATAAGTTTATGAACGCTCGTTCTTTGTTTTGGACAATCATATGTTTACCAAATGGCGTCCTAGCTTCGTCTCTTCGATGTATATCAACTGACTGTTATATTCCTCTCTTGTGTCTCCCCTGATGATGTGATTATTACACGAAAGTGCACTTGTTAACTTATCGTGTTTCATTTTCCCCGTGGACTCATAGGAATATCTTGATCACGCGCAAAATTGTGATCCTTTCCAACATGGATTCCACACGGCTCTTCTATTACTTCTCTTCAAGCTGTCCTGGACTTTCTCCTTTCGTTACTGCTTTCTCCAAATCGCTAATCAAGGCTCACCAACTGAAGTTACGATTTGAATTCCTTAGGAAATGCCTTGATGAACAAGTGATGCCAAGATATGTCCTACCTCAACGTTTGTTGCAGCTGTCTGGTCGACCATTTGACCAATTTCAAAATATTATTCTAAAGAAAAACATTGAATTAAAGAAACTTGAAATGGAGGAGGCTTTTCGTATTTCAAGAGAGAAGAAACGTGCCTTTCAAATGACAATACTGACACACTGGAACAACCGGATGTTGGACTATTGCTATAATGAATTAAGGAAAGAACGCAATAGGCTACAAGTGTCACTAAATCATATGTTGGACCACCTTATTGAAAACAGCGACTGGACCAAGAACACAAACCCATCTTTTGTGGTAAAACTTTCTAATAAACAACTAGATAAAGATTCCTTGTGCGCATTCGGCTATGGGTTAAGTTTTGTATGCTCTAACACAGAAGCCAGCTGTGTTGATGTCGGAAAGTCTTTTTGTAATTTAGAAAAATACAGTAATTTAAGTTATGATGATATTAATATTTGCAAGGGTTTAGTGTATGCCAGTTTGTCAAAACCAGTGGAAGCTAATTGCTCTAAAATATTCATAAGAGCTAACAACACCTTAAAAAAAGACAAGGATATACATATTACTAAAGCAGATAAGGATAACACTGTTGTGATTTTAGACAAAAGTAACTATTTATCTAAAATGAATGATCTTCTAAATGATAACACAACATATTCTAAACTCAGTAAAAATCCCTTAGAAGCATTTAATTCTCACTTCTTAAAGAAATGAAGTTGTTGTTGAAAGGTAACATTTCTCTTATCAAAAATTTGTCATCTTTGTCCCTTTCAATGCCATATATGTATGGACTTATCAAAACACATTAACAAAATTTTCCAGCAAGACCTATAGTTAGTTCAGTAGGCTACATCACATATAGATTATCAAAATGGTTAGTACTCCTTATTCAGCCCTTTAGCGGGTAAGGTATCAAATTCTAATATCATGAACAATGTAGATTTAGTCAACAAGCTAAACAATATCAATATTAATTTTGATTTCAAACTAGTTAGCTTTGATGTTTCCTCACTTTTCACTAAAGTTCCAGTTCGTGACCTTTTAGAATATTTATTTGATGTTTTGAATGATATTCAATTACCTGTTTCAAAGTCTAATTTCATTGAACTGATAAAATTGTGTATAAAAGACTGTGTATTTCAATTTAATGGAGATTATTATGCTCAAAAATTTTGTATGGCAATGGGTAACCCTCTTTCACCTGTACTAAATAATCTTTATATGGAATTTTTTGAAACAAAATTACTAAAGCATATCTTACCTTCTAATGCAATTTGGTTTAGGCATGTAGATGATGTTCTTTGTGTTTGG
>NC_092242.1:37942467-37949971 GCF_036320965.1 Panulirus ornatus
CTTTCTCCCCTATCCCCAGGGATATATATATATATATATATATATATATATATATATATATATATATATATATATATATATATATATATATATATATATATATATACATATATATATATATACATACATATATATATATATATATATATATATATATATATATATATATATATATATATATATATATATATATATATATATATATATATATATATATATATATATATATATACATATATAGATAGATAGATATATATATATACACACACATACACACATACATACATATATATATATATATACATATATATATATATATATATATATATATATATATATATATCTTTTTCTTTTTTCTTTCAAACTATTCGCCATTTCCCGCGTTAGCAAGGTAGCGTTAAGAACAGAGGACTTTTATATATATATATATATATATATATATATATATATATATATATATATATATATATATATATATATATATATATATATATATATATATATATATATATATATATATATATATATATATATATATATATGTATATATATATATATGTATATATATATACATATATATATATATATATATATATATATATATATATATATATATATATATATATATATATATATATATATATATATATATATATATATATATATATATATATATATATATACATATATATATATATATATATATATATATATATATATATATATATATATATATATATATATATATATATATATATATATATATATATATATATATATATCGAGGATGTAAAGCATGTGTATGTGTAGGAAGAGAGGAAAGTGATTGGTTCTCAGTGAATGTAGGTTTGCCGCAGGGGTGTGTGATGTCTCCATGGTTGTTTAATTTGTTTATGGATGGCGTTGTTAGGGAGGTAAATGCAAGAGTTTTGGAAAGAGGGGCAAGTATGAGGTCTGTTGGGGATGAAAGAGCTTGGGAAGTGAGTCAGTTGTTTTTCGCTGATGATACATCGCTGGTGGCTGATTCATGTCAGAAACTGCAGAAACTGGTGACTGAGTTTGGTAAAGTGCGTGAAAGAAGAAAGTTAAGAGTAAATGTGAATAAGAGCAAGGTTATTAGGTACAGTACGGTTGAGGGTCAAGTCAATTGAGAGGTAAGTTTGAATGGAGAAAAACTGGAGGAAGTAAAGTGTTTTAGATATCTGGGAGTGGATCTGGCAGTGGATGGAACAATGGAAGCGGAAGTGAATCATAGGGTGGGGGAGGCGGCGAAAATTCTGGGAGCCTTGAAGAATGTGTGGAAGTCGAGAACATTATCTCGGAAAGCAAAAATGGGTATGTTTGAAGGAATAGTGGTTCCAACAATGTTGTATGGTTGCGAGGCGTGGGCTATGGATAGAGTTGTGCGCAGGAGAGTGGATGTGCTGGAAATGACATGTTTGATGACAATATGTGGTGTGAGGTGGTTTGATCGAGTAAGTAGTGTAAGGGTAAGAGAGATGTTTGGAAATATTGCAAAGTAATATTGATAAAGAAATTACTGAATCGAAAAGAATATACAAAGAAAAAGTTGAAGGCTTGTTTAAAACAAACAGAGTAAAAGACGCTTGGAAAGGACTTAAAACCCTGTGCGGGCACAAGAAGAGACAAAGTGTGGCTGAACCGGAAAATGTCAACACATATGTAAATGAAATGAACGCGTTCTTTGCGAGATTTGAAAGACATGATTTCAGTGATGCGTGTAATGAGGTAATGACAGAAATTCAATCTAACAATGATGAAAGGATTATAATTAGGCAAGAAGACGTACAGAAGTCCCTGCAGAATATTCGGGCAGGTAAAGCTACAGGGCCAAACGGGATACCTGCTAGGGTACTTAAATGCTGTGCAAAACAATTGACACCCGTACTGACCACATTATTTCAGGACTCGCTGGATCAGGGAGTGGTGCCTTATAAATGGAAAGAATCTGAAGTGAAACCTATTGCAAAAATTAATCACCCAAAAGATCACAAAGACTTCAGACCTGTAGTACTAACATCTAATATTATGAAATGTTTAGAAAGCATTGTGAAAAACTATATCTGTGAAAAAACAAATAATTTAAAAGACCCTATGCAATTTGCTTATCGTAATAATAGGAGTGTACAGGATGCAACACTTGTACTATTAAATGATATTAATAAGCATTTAGACAAGCCCAAATCACAAATTAGAGCACTATACATTGATTTTAGTTCAGCATTTAATACAATGCAACCTCATATTTTGCTCAATAAAATGCTAGAATTGGGTGTAAATAGAAATATCTTAATATGGATTTTTAGCTTTTTAACCCAGAGACCCCAATATACCAATGTAAATAATGTTAAGTCTAATGTGATAGTCACCAACACAAGAGCCCCCAAGGTTGTGTATTGTCCCCAGCTCTTTTCACCTTGTATACAAATGACTGTAGAAGTGAAATTGATGATTGTACTATTATAAAATATGCTGACGATACAGTTATCTTAGGAAAAATTGTAAATAATAATTATGAAGGCTATTTAACTCAAGTTAAAAAATTCGTTGACTGGAGTAAACAAAATTTTTTGGAGCTTAATGTAAAGAAAACGAAAGAGATGATATTTGATTTCAGAACTAAAAATAAACACGTACCAGACCTATTAACAATTGAGGAAGAAAACGTAGAAAGAGTAAACCAGTATAAGTATTTGGGCTTTATGATTGATGACCAGTTGAAGGGAAGTGTTAATACAGATATGGTGTCAAGGAAATGTAACCAAAGATTACACTTTGTACGTATCTTGCATAACCTACATGTAGATAAAATGGTCATTAGCCTATTTTACAAATCAATTTTAGAATCAGTTATAAATATTTCAATCACTGCCTGGTATGGAAAACTTACTTGCAAAGATAAAAAGAAGTTGGGAAGGATTGTTAAGAAAGCAAGAAAACTAGGTGCAGAGACCACATCACTGAATAAGCTGTATCAAAAAGGTACAATGAAACAAGTAGACAGAATGATGAAAGATGTAACGCATCCGCTACATAATTGTTACACGTATCTTAAATCTGGTAGAAGGCTAGCTCTGCCCAAGCTGCGCACTGACAGATAGAAAAAGTCGTTTGTACCTAAAAGCATTCTGCTTTTCAATCATCTATCATCACCATAACTTCTAGCTTTAAGTTTGCATGATAACTGTAGGTGATGGTTAATGATAGGGATGGTGACAAGCTGATATCGCATGTACACAATAGCAAAGTAACATTTTATATGAAATAACCTATGCAATATTTCTTGTTAATATTTTAATGTCTTTTTTTTTACAACTACTAAGGAGCTCTAAAGCCAAAACGAATTTCATTTTGTATTACATTTTGTATAACAATTTGACGAATAAAGTATCTTATCTTATCTTATCTTATCTTAAATAAAAAGAGCGTGGTTGAGAGAGCAGAAGAGTGTGTTTTGAAATGGTTTGGGCACATGGAGAGAATGAGTGAGGAAAGATTGACCAAGAGGATATATGTGTCGGAGGTGGAGGGAACGAGGAGAAGTGGGAGACCAAATTGGAGGTGGAAAGATGGAGTTGGTGTGAATAGAGTGGTGAAAGTATGTGAGCTTCGTAAGGAAACTTGTGTGAGGGAGTACCTGGAGAAACTGAGTACATATTGCAAAGAGGTGAGAGCAAAGGACGTAAGGGGAGTGGGGGAGGAATGGGATGTATTTAGGGAAGCAGTGATGGCTTGCGCAAGAGATGCTTGTGGCATGAGAAGCATGGGACGTGGGCAGACTACAAAGGGTAGTGGGTGGTGGGATGAAGAAGTAAGATTGTCAGTGAAAGAGAAGAGAGAGAGGCATTTCGACGAGTTTTGCAGGGAAATAGTGCAAATGACTGGGAGATGCATAAAAGAAAGAGGCAGGAGGTCAAAAGAAAGGTGCAAGAGGTAAAAAAGAGGGCAAATGAAAGTTGGGGTGAGAGAGTATCAATGAATTTTAGGGATAACCAAAAGATGTTTCGGAGGAGGTAAGTAAAGTGTGTAATACAAGAGAACAAATTAGAACATCAGGGAAGAGGGCTAATGGGGAGCTGATAACAAATAATAGTGATGTGAGAAGGAGATGGAGTGAGTATTTTGAAGGTTTGTTCAATGTGTTAGATGATAGAGTGGCAGATATAGGGTGTTTTGGTCGAGGTGGTGTGCGAAGTGAGAGGTTTAGGGAGAATGATTTGGTAAACAGAGAAGGGGTAGTAAAAGCTTTGCGGAAGATAAAAGCTGGCAAGGCAGTGGGATTGGATGGTATTGCAACAAAATATATTAAAATAAGGGTTGACTATGTTGTTGACTGGTTGGTAAGGATATTCAATGCATTTATGAGTCATGGAGAGGTGTCTGAGGATTGGCGGAATGCATGCATAGTGCCATTGTACAAAGGTAAAGGGGAAAAAGGTGAGTGTTCAAATTATAGAGGTATAAGTTTGTTGAGTATTCCTGGGAAATTATATGGGAGGGTCTTCATTGAGAGGCTGAAGGCATGTACGGAGAATCAGACTGGGGAAGAGTAGTGTGGTTTCATAAGTGGTAGAGGATGTGTGGATTAGGTGTTTGTTCTGAAGAATGCATATGAGAAATTCTTAGAAAAGCAAATAGAGTTTATAGAGATGCTCTGTGGAAGGTATTAAGAACATATGGTGCGAGAGGCAGGTTGTTAGAAGCAGTGAAAAGTTTTTAATCGAGGATGTAAGGCATGTGTACGTTTAGGAAGAGAGGAAAGTGATTGCTTTTCAGTGAATGTCTGTTTGCGGCAGGGATGCGTGATGTCTCCATGGTTGTTTAATTTGTGTATGGATGGTTTTGTTAGGGAGGTGAATGCGAGACTTTTGGAGAGAGGGTCAAGTATGCAGACTGTTGTGGATGGGAGAGCTTGGAAATTGAGTCAGATATTGTTCGGTGAAGATACAGCGCTGGTGGCTGATTTGGGTGAGAAACTGCAGGAGCTGGTGATTGAGTTTCGTAAAGTGTGTGAAAGAAGACACGTGAGAGTAAATGTGAATAATTACAGGGATTTTAGGTATAGCAAGGTTGAGGGACAATCTAATTGGGAGATATGTTTGAATTGAGAATAACTGGAGGAAGCGAGGTGTTTTAGAGATCTGGGGGTGGATTTGGCAGCGGATGGAACCAAGGAAGCGGAAGTCACAGGTTGGGGGGAGGGGTTGAATGTTCTGGGAGCGTTCAAAAATGAATGGAAGGCGAGAACATTGTCTCGGAAAACAAAAATGGGTATGTTTGAAGGAATAGTGGTTCAAACATCGTTATATGGTTGCGAAGAGTGGGCTATAGATAGAGTTGTGCGGAAGAGGGTGTATGAGTTGGAAATGAGATGTTTTAGGACAATATATGGTGTGAAGTGGTTCGATCGAGTATGTAATAAAAGGGTAAGAGAGATGTGTGGTAACAAAAAGAGTGTGGTTGAGAGAGCAGAAGAGGGTGTTTTAAAATGGTTTGGACATAGGAGTGAATGAGGAGGAAATATTGACAATGAGGATATACATATGTCAGAGGTGCAGGGAAGGACGAGAAGTGGGAGACCAAATTGGAGGTGGAAAGATGGAGTGAAAAAGATATCGAGCGAACTGGGCATGAACATGCTGGAGGGTGAAAAGCGTGCAAGGAATAGAGTGAATTGAAGCGATGTTGTATACCAGGGTCGACGTGCTGTCAGTGGATTGAACCAGGGCGGTGTTCATCTCACATGTGGCGGGTTAGCGATGAGGATGAATAAGGGCAGCAATTATGAATTATGCACATGTGTATATATGTACATATTGGGTATGTATATATATGTTATGTTGAAAAGTGTAAGGAAATATATGTGCGCGGGTGGACGCATATATATATATATATATATATATATATATATATATATATATATATATATATATATATATATATATATATATATATATATATATATATATATATATATATATATAAATGAGATGTTTGAGGACAATATGTGGTGTGAGGTGGTTTGATCGAGTAAGTAACGTAAGGGTAAGAGAGATGTGTGGAAATAAAAAGAGCGTGGTTGAGAGAGCAGAAGAGGGTGTTTTGAAATGGTTTGGGCACATGGAGAGAATGAGTGAGGAGAGATTGACCAAGAGGATATATGTGTCGGAGGTGGAGGGAACGAGGAGAAGAGGGAGACCAAATTGGAGGTGGAAAGATGGAGTGAAAAAGATTTTGTGTGATCGGGGCCTGAACATGCAGGAGGGTGAAAGGAGGGCAAGAAATAGAGTGAATTGGAGTCATGTGGTATACAGGGGTTGACGTGCTGTCAGTGGATTGAAGCAAGGCATGTGAAGCGTCTGGGGTAAACCATGGAAAGCTGTGTAGGTATGTATATTTGCGTGTGTGGACGTGTGTATGTACATGTGTATGGGGGGGGGGGTTGGTCCATTTCTTTCGTCTGTTTCCTTGCGCTACCTCGCAAACGCGGGAGACAGCGACAAAGTATAAAAAAAAAAAAAAATATATATATATATATATATATATATATATATATATATATATATATATATATATATATATATATATATATATACATATATATATATATATATATATATATATATATATATATATATATATATATATATATATATATATATATATATATATATATATATATATATATATATATATATATATATATATATATATATATATATATATATATATATATATATATATATATATATATATATAGAATGGCTCATCCACTCATGTATACATAAATGTCCACAAACGCACATATACAGACATTACATACATACACATGTACATATTCATGCTTGCCTTCATCCATTCTTGTCGCTGCCCAGATCTGCAGGAAAACATCATTGTTATCCCCTGCTTTATTATTCATTTATTATACTTGGTCGGTTTCCATCTTCACTGGGGTAGCGCGAGGAAACAGACGAAGAATGGCCTTTCCACTCATTTTATGTATATATATATATGTATATGTATATATATATATATATATATATATATTCCCTGGGGATAGGGGAGAAAGAATACTTCCCACGTATTCCCTGCGTGTCGTAGAAGGCGACTAAAAGGGGAGGGAGCGGGGGGCTGGAAATCCTCCCCTCTCATTTTTTTTAATTTTCCAAAAGAGGGAACAGAGAATTGGGCCAGGTGAGGGTATTCCCTCAAAGGCCCAGGCCTCTGTTCTTAACGCTACCTCGCTAATGCGGGAAATGGCGAATAGTTTGAAAGAAAAAAGAAAGATATATATATATATATATATATATATATATATATATATATATATATATATATATATATATATATATATATATATATATATATATATATATATATATATATATATATATATATATATATATATATATATATATATATATATATATATATATATATATGTTTTACCCATATTAATCGAGAATTTACTTTCTTACATTAT
>NC_092242.1:37950071-37957571 GCF_036320965.1 Panulirus ornatus
ATATTATATATATATATATATATATATATATAGTATATATATATAAATAATATATATATATATATATATATATATATATATATGATATATATATATATATATATATATATATATAAAATAATATATATAAATATAAATATATATATATAAATATGTTGGGATGAGAGAGCTTGGAAGTGAGTCAGGTTGTTTCGCTGATGATACAGCGCTGGTGCTGGATTCATGTGAGAAACTGCAGAAGCTGGTGACTGAGTTTGAGTAAAGGTGTGGTGAAAGAAGAAAGCTAAGAGTAAATGTGAATAAGACAAGGTTATTAGGACAGTAGGGTTGAGGGTCAAGTCAATTGAGGTAAGTTTGAATGGAGAAAAACTGGAGGAAGTAAAGTGTTTTAGATATCTGGCATGGATCTGGCTGCGGATGAACCATGGAAGCGGAAGTGGAATCATAGGGTGGGGTTGGGGCGAAAATCCTGGGAGCCTAAAGAATGTGTGGAAGTCGAGAACATTATCTCGGAAAGCAAAAATGGTATGGTTGAAGGAATAGTGGTTCCCAAACAATGTTGTATGGTGCGGAGGCGTGAGCTAATGGATAGAGTTGTGCGCAGGAGGATGGATGTGCTGGAATTGAGAATGTTTGAGGACAATTTGTGGTGTGAGGTGGTTTGATCGAGTGAAGTAACGTAAGGGGTTTTAAAAAGAGAGATGTGAGGAAATAAAAATAAGCGTGGTTGAGAGAGCAAAGAGGGTGGTTTTGAAATGTTTGGGCACATGGAGAGAATGAGTGAGGAAAGAGTGACCAGAGGATATATGTGTCGGAGGTGGAGGAACGAGGAGCAAGTGGGGAGACCAAATTGGAGTGGAAGATGAAGTGAAAAAGATTTGGTGATCGGGCCTGAACATGCAGGAGGGTGAAAGGAGGGCAAGGAATAGAGTGAATTGGATCGATGTGGTATACCGGGGTGACGTGCTGTCAGTGGATTGAATCAGGGCATGTGAAGCCATGTATAATGCAACCGAAACAACAGCTCCCTTTCCACATCCAGGCCCCACATCAGAACTTTTCCATGGTTTATCCCCAGACCCTTCACATGTCCTGGTTCAATCCATTGACAGCTATGTCACCCCGGTATACCACATCGTTCCAATCATTCTTATTACCTTATACACTTTCACCCTACTGCATGTTCACGGCCCGAACACTCACAATTTTTTCGACTCCATCTTTCCACCTCCAATGTGGCTCACCCACATCTCGTCCCCCTCCACCCTGACACATAATTCTTCAAGGCTCCAGGATTTTCGTTCGCCCCTCCCCCACCCTATGTCCACTTCCGCTTCCATGGTTCCATCCCTGCCAGATCCAATCCCATATACTAAAGCACTTTACTATCCTCCAGTTTTCTTCCATTCAAACTTCACCCCTCCCAAATTGACTTGACCCTCAACCCTACTGTGCCTAATAACCTTGCTCTTATCACATTTACTCTAACTTCTTCTTCACAATACTTTTATCAAGTCACCAGCGTTCTGCAGTTTCTCACAAAATCATCCATACAGCGCTGTATCACAGCGAACAACAAACAACTGACTCACTTCCCAGCTCTCTCAATCCCCAACAGACTGCATACTTACGCCCTCTTTCCAAACTCTTGCATCCACCTCCTAACAACCCAATCCATAAACAATTTAAACAGCCATGAGCTCATCACACACCCCTGCGCACACCTACATTCACTGAGAACAAATCACTTTCCCTCTTCCCTTCCTACACGTACACAGCCTTACATCTCGATAAAAACTTTTCATACTGCTTCTAACAACTTGCCCTCCCACACCATATATTCTTAATACCCTTCCACAGGAGATCTCTATCCAACTCTATCATATATATATATATATATATACATTATATATATATATATATATATATATATAAATATATATCAACATAGAATATATATATATATATATATATATATATATATATAAATATATATAATATATAATATATATAATAATATCATACGCACTTTATTTACCTACCTCCTTCAGAAACATCTTTTTATCTCCCTAAAATTTATTCATACTCTCTTACCCAACTCCCATTTGCCCTTTTTTCACCCCTTGCACCTTTCTCTTGACCTCCTGTCTCTTTCATTTATACAATCTCCCACTCAATTGCATTTTTCCGCTGCAAGAAATCGACCAATCCTCTCTCGTAGTCTCTTTCACTAATACTCTTACTTCTTCATCATATCCCACCACTCACTACCCTTTATAATCACACCCACCTCCCACTCTCTATGCCACAAGCCATCTTTTGCACAAATCCATCACTGAATCCCTAAATACATTCCCATTCCTCCCCCAAAAAACACTCTCCTTACTTCCATTGTTCTCACCTTTTTCATTCTGTACACAGTCTCTCCTGTACTATCCTCACACAGGTCACCCTTTCCAGCTCACTTACTCTCATCACCCTCCTTCACACCCAACATCACTCTTCTTTTCTGAAAACCCATACAATCTTCACCTTAGCCAAAAGCCTCCACAAGATCATGATCAGACATCCCTCAGTAGCCCCTCATCCGCACATTAACACCTAAAAGTCTCTCTTTTCGCACGCCTGTAATTAACACTTAATCCAATAACGCTCTCTGCCATCTCTCCTACTTACATAAGTATAACTTATGTATATCTCGCTTTTAAACCATGTATTCCCAATCATCAGTCCTTTTTCAGCACATAAATCTACAAGTACTCTTCACACCATTCCATTTACACAACTGAACACCCCATGTATACCAATTAATCCCTCAACTGCCACATTACTCCTCCCTTAGCATTCAAATCACCCATCACTATATACCCGGTCTCGTGCATCAAAACCACTACACACTCATTCAGCTCTCCCACAACTACCTGCCTCTCATGATCTTTCTTCCTCATGCCCAGGTGTCATATGCCACCAATAATCACCCACCTCTCTCCTCATCCATCAACTTCAGTTTTACCCCTATTAATCGAGATTTACTTTCTTACATTCTATCACATACTCCCACAACTTCCTGTTTCAGAGTATTGCCTACTCTCCTTCCCTTTGCTCATGTCCGCTCACTAACCCCTGACTTTACTCCCCAGACATTCCAAACCACTCTTTCCCTTTACCTTGAGCTTCGTTTCACACAGAGCCAAAACATCCGTTTCCTTTCCCTCAAACATACTACCTATCTCCTCCTTTTTCACATCTTGGTTACATCCACACACATTTCGGCACCCCACTCTGACCTTCGAGGAGGATGATCACTCCCAGCGTGACTCCTCTTCTGTTTTCCCATTTTAGAAAGTTAATAACAAGGAGAGGGAGGATAGGTCTGGCCCCCGCCCCGTCCCCTCAGTCGCTTTCTACGTACACGCGAGGAATACTGGAAGTATTCTTTCATCCCCTATCCCCAGGGATCATATACATAAATATATATAACATATACGCCAAACACATACACCACACATACACATACATACGCACATATACACAACCACACAAACATATTATACATATGAAAAATGTAAGAAACAAATTAGAAAACTGAAACTTCTAGCTTGAAATGAATGAAAAAATGCTGTCACAATAAAGAGCGTAAAAACAAGGGAGGAAATGGAACTTCAGTGAAGGGCGCAAATGGGCAGGTGATAACATGTAGTGTGATGTGAGAAAGGAGATGGAGTGAGTATTTTTGAAGGTTTGTTGCATGTGTTTGATGATAGAGTGCAGATATAGGGAGTCTCTAGTCGAGTGGTGTGGCAAAGTGAGATAGGGTTAGGGAAAATGATTTGGTAAACAGGAGAGTATTGAAAGCTTTGCGGAAGATGAAAGCCGGCAAGGCAGCAGGTTGGATGGTATTGCAGTGAATTTATTAATAAAAGGGGGTGACTGTAATTGTTGACTAGTTGGTAAGGTTTATGTAATGTATGTATGAACTCATGGTGAGGTGCTGAGGATGATTGGCGGAATGCGTGCATAGTGCCATTGTACAGAAGGCAAAGGGGATAAGAGTGAGTGCTCATTACAGAGGTATAAAAGTTTGTTTGATATTCTTCTGTAAATTATATGGGAGGGTATTGATTGAGAGGGTGAAGGCATGTAAAGAGCATCCAGATGGGGAGAGCAGTGTGGTTACAGAAGTGGTAGAGGAATAGTGATCGAGGTGTTCGCTTTGAAGAATGTATGGGAGAAATACTTAGAAAAGCAAATGGATTTGAATGTAGCATTTATGGATCTGGAGAGGCAATATGATAGAGTTGATAGAGATGCTCTGTGGAAGGTATAAGAATATCTGGTGTGGGTGGCAAGTTGTTAGAAGCAGGAAAAGTTTTATCGAGGAAGTAAGGCATGTGTAACAGTGTAGGAAGAGAGGAAATATTGGTTCTCATGAATGTAGGTTTGCGGCAGGGGTGTGTGATGTCCTCCATGGTGTTTAAATTTTGTTTATGGATGGGGTGTTTAGGAGGTTAAATGCAAAGTTTTGGAAAGAGGGCAAGATGACAGTCTGTTGGGGATGAAGAGCTTGGATGTGAGTCATTGTTGTTCGCTGATATACACGCTGGTGGCGCTGATTCATGGCAGAAACTGCAGAAGCTGGTGACTGAGTTTGGTAAAGTGTGTGGAAGAAGAAAGTTAAGAGTAAATGTGAATAAGAAGCAAGTTATTAGTACATAGTAGGGTTGAGGGTGAAGTCAAGTGGGAGGTGAATTTTGAATGAGAAAAATGGAGGAAGTGAAGTGTTTAGATATCTGGGGAGTGGATCTGTCAGCGATGGAACCATGGAAGCGGAAGTGGATCATAGGGGGGGGAGGGGGCAAAATTCCTGGGGGCCTGAAGATTGGGTGGAAGTCGAAACATTATCTCGGAAAGCAAAAATGGTATTTTGTAAGGAATAGTGGGTCCAACAATGTTTGTATGGTTGCGAGCGTGGGCTATGGATAGAGTTGTGCGCAGGAGGATGGATGTGCTGGAAATGAGATGTTTGAGGACAATGTGTGGTGTGAGGTGGTTTGATCGAGTATGTAACGTAAGGGTAAGAGAGATGTGTGGAAATAAAAAGAGCGTGGTTGAGAGAGCAGAAGAGGGTGTTTTGAAGTGGTTTGGGCACATGGAGAGAATGAGTGAGGAAAGATTGACCAAGAGGATATATGTGTCGGAGGTGGAGGGAACGAGAAGAAGAGGGAGACCAAATTGGAGGTGGAAAGATGGAGTGAAAAAGATTTTGTGTGATCGGGGCCTGAACATGCAGGAGGGTGAAAGGAGGGCAAGGAATAGAGTGAATTGGAGCGATGTGGTATACCGGGGTTGACGTGCTGTCAGTGGATTGAATCAAGGCATGTGAAGCGTCTGGGGTAAACCATGGAAAGCTGTGTAGGTATGTATATTTGCGTGTGTGGACGTATGTATATACATGTGTATGGGGGGGGGTTGGGCCATTTCTTTCGTCTGTTTCCTTGCGCTACCTCGCAAAACGCGGAGACAGCGACAAAGTATAATAAATAAATATATTATATATATATATCTATATATATATATATATATATATAAATATATATATATATCTTTTTTCTTTTAAAACTATTCGCCATTTTTCCCGCGTTAGCGAGGTAGCGTATAAAGAACAGAGACTGGGCCTTTTTTGGAAAATCCTCACCTGGCCCCCTCTGTTTTCCTTCTTTTGGAAAATTTAAAAAAACAAGAGGGGAGGATTTCTAGCCCCCTGCTCCCTCCTCTTTAGTCGACTTCTACGACACCAGGGAATACGTGGAAGTATTCTTAATCCCTATCCCTAGGGATAATATATATATTAAATATAATAGTATATATATATATAATGATATATATATTATATAATATATATATATAATATATATATATATATATATATATAGATATATTATAAATATATATATATAATATTTTTTTTTTTTTTTTTTTCATACTATCTGCCATTTCCCGCGACAGAGCGAGGTAGCGTAAGAACGAGGACTGGCCTTGAGGAAATATCCTCACCTGCCCTCTTCTCAGTTCCTTCTTTTGGAAAAAAAAAAAAAAAAAAAAAAAAAAAACCGAGAGGGGAGGATTTCCAGCCCCCCGCTCACCTCCCTTTTAGTCGCTTCTACGACACGCAGGAATAAGTGGGAAGTATTCTTCTCCCTATCCCCAGGGATAATATATATATATACATATATATATATATACAAATCCACACTAGCGCCTTCATCAATCACGTTGCCACCGATGCCACCCCGCCCACACATCAAAATGGCACCCCCCCCCCAACCTCCACAGGCGCAGCGCGAGGTAGGGCTGAGGAAAGACAACAAGGCCACATTCCGTTCACACTCAAGTCCCCTTACTCTCATGTATAATTGCACCGAAACCACAGCTCCCTTTCCACATCCCCCCAGGCCCCAACAAAACTTTCCATAGTTTGTCCCCTGACGCTTCACATGCCCACCTGGTTCAATCCATTCCAGCATGTCGACCCCGTAACCCATCGCTCTAATTCACTTCTAATTCGCACGACTTCACCCTGCTGTGTGTCACGCCCTCGATCGCTCAAAATCTTTTTCACTCCATCCTTCCACTCCAATTCAGTTCCCCACTTCTCCATGTTCCCATCCACCTCTGACACACATATCCTCTTTATCAATCCTTTCCTCTTCATTCCTCCATGTGACCGAAAAAAAAACCATTTCAATAACCCTATTCTGTCTCTCAATCACCACTTTTTTTCATTTTGATTACTTCTCGATCAAACCACCTCACACCACAGATGTCCTCAAAACATTCATTTTCAACAACCCACCCTCCTCCACACAACCCTACTATAGCCCATACCTCCGTAACCATATAATGTTGTTGGTACCATTATTCTTTCAAACAGACCCTTTCTTGGTCTCCAGATAACGTTTACGCCTCCACACTCTTCAACGCTAACCCTAAACCTTTGCCCCCATTCCATCCTTTGACTCACATTTCCTGCTTCCATGGTTCCATCCGCTGCAAATCCACTCCCAGATTATCTAAGACTCTTCACTTCCTCTCAGATTTTCTCCATTCAAACTTACTCCCAATAACTTTTCCCTCAAACCCTACTGAACCAAATAAACTTGCTGTTATTTATTTTTACATTCACTTTCCTTTTCAGACAATTTTACCAAACTCAGTCACCAGCCTTTTCAGTTTCTCACACCGAATCCAGCCACCATCGTGTATGGTCGAGCGAACAACAACTGACTCACTTTCCATAGCCCTCATCTTCCACAACAGACTGCATATTGCCCCTCTTCCAAAACTCTTCATTTCACCTCCCCAACAAACTCCATCCATACCAAATCAAACACCATGGAGACATCGCGCACCCCTGTCCATAAAAACCGACATCACTGGGAACCAATCACTTTCTCTTTCTTCCTACTCGTACACAGCCTACATCTCGATAAAAACTTTCAC
>NC_092242.1:37961658-37975883 GCF_036320965.1 Panulirus ornatus
AAAAAAAACGAGAGGGGAGGATTTCCAGCCCCGCTCCCATATATATATATATCTTTTTCTTTTATTATATCAATCTATATATATATATATAATCATTAAGGAAATTATTGGATTCCACTTGCAGTGCTTACACACATGCAAGGAGGGACACCTTTGGTGGGCCTGCATCATTGCCAAAGAAGGGAAAGGAATAATCTTGCTTAGCACCTTTTTGCTCCAAAAGAATAAATAAGTTTCCTGCTGTAGCATAAACCTTTGGAGCCTAATAATAATAATAATTAATTAATAATATAATAATGATAAATAATAAGATAATAATTTAGCAATTGAAAATAATAGTAGTCATTATTCTCTTACATCATTATCATAATCATTATTATCAATTATCACAACCTCGGGACCCTTTCATGGTTGCTACTTCTGTATAAGGTGTTCCAATTCAATACTAGCACGATGGTCTCATTATAAAGTGATACAGTCCTTTAGGGAATGTACTTTTTTTTCTCTGAAATGTTGCAGCTCTATCAAGATGACTTCCTGCTTGAACCTGTAAAACATTCAAGTGAATTTTCAGTAACAATTGTGTGAATATATAGATATTATATATATTTTTTTTCTTTTTTTTTTTTAAACTATCCGCCATTTCCGCTTAGCGACGCGGTAGCGTTAGACAGAGGACTGGGCCTTTGTGGAATATCTCACCTGGCCCCCTCTGTTCCTTCTTGTGGAAAATTAAAAAAGGAAAAAAAAAAAAAACGATGAGGGGAGGATTTCAGCTCTGCTCCCATATATATATATATATATATATATATATATATATATATATATACTTATATTATATTTATATAAGTAATCTTATATATTTATATATATATATAATATATATATATATATATATATTATATATATGTATATATATGTATATATATATATTATATATACAGAGAGAGGGGGAGATGGAGGAGAGTTGATAGAGTGCTCTGTGGAGTTAGTAAGCTAATTATAGGTGTGGGAGGCAATGGTTTTAGAAGCAGTGAAAGCTTTTAATCGAGGATTAAGGGATGTGTACGTGTAGGAAGAGAGGAAAGTGATTGGTTCTCAGTGAATGTAGGTTTGCGGCAGGGGTGTGTGATGTCGCCATGGTTGTTTATTTGTTTATGATGGGGTTGTTGGGAGTGTTGAATGCTAAGAGAAAGTTTTGGAAAGAGGCAAGTATGAAGTCTGTTGTGGATCAGAGAGCTTGGTAAAGTGAGTCAGTTGTTGTTCGCTGATGATACAAGCGGGTGGATGATTCATGTGAGAAAAACTGCAGAAGCTGTTGACTGAGTTTGGTAAAGTGTTGTGAAGAAGAAGAAAGTTAAGAGTGAATGTGTAATAAGAGCAAGGTTATTAGGTACAGTAGGGTTGAGGGTCAAGTCTATTGGGAGGTAAGTTTGAATGGGAGTAACACTAGAGGATAAGTAAAGTGATTTAGATATCTAGGATGTGGATCTCGGCAGGGATGGAACCAGGAAGTGAAGTGAAATCATCAGAGGTGGGGGAGGTGGTGAAAATACTGGGCGCCTTGAAGATTGTGTGGAAGATGAGAAATTATCTCGGAAAGCAAAAATGGGTATGTTTGAAGGAATAGTGGTTCCAACATGTTGTTGGTTGGAGGCGTGGGTATGGATAGGAGTTGTGCGGAGGAGATGGATGTGCTGGAAACTGAGATGTTTGAGGAAATATGTGTGTGAGGTGGTTGATTGAGTAAGTAATGTAAGGGTAGAGTGATGTGTGGATAGGAAACTAAAAAAGGTGTGCTTGAGAAGAGAAGCAGATGTGGGGTGTTTCGAAATGTTTGGGCACATGATGAGGAATGAGATGAGGAAAGATTGACAAGAGGATATATGTGTCGGCGGTGGAGGGGAACGAGGAGAAGTGGGAGAACAAAATTGGAGGTGGAAAGATGGAGTGAAAAGGATTTTGAGTGATTGGGGCATGACGGAGGTGAAAGGCGGGCAAGGAATAGAGTGGAATTGGATGGATGGTGGTATATCGGGGTCGAGTGCTGTCTGCAGTGGATTGAATCAGGGCATGTGAAGCGTCTGGGGTAAACCATGGAAAGTTGTGAGGGGCCTGGATGTGGAGGGGGAGCTGTGGTTTCGGGCATTATTAGTGGCAGCTGGGAGCTGAATGTAGATACGAATGGGGTTTGTTGTCTTTTCCTTGCGCTACCCCGCAACCAATTGGGGGGGGAGGGGGGATGTTATTCATGTTGGTGGCGGGGGTGGCGATGGGAAATAAATAAAGGCAGGACAGTGTGAATTATGTACATGTGTATATATGTATATGTCATGCGTGTTATGTGTTTGCGGCAGGTGTGTGTGATGTCTCATGGATTGTTTAACTTTGTTTATGGATGGGGCTGTTAGGGAGGTGAATGCCAAGAGTATTGGAAAGAGGGGCAAGTTGAAGTCTGTTGGGGATGATGAGAGCTTGGAAGTGAGTCAGTTGTTTGGTTCGCTGATATTAAAGCGCTGGTGGGCTGATATGTGAGAAACTGCAGAAGCTGGTGACTGAGTTTGGTAAAGTGTGTGAAAGAAGAAGAAACTTAAGAGTGAAATGTGAAATAAGAGAAAGGTTATTTGGTACAAGTAGGGTGAGGGGTAAAGTCTAATGGGGTGGTAAGTTTGAGTGAGAAAAACTAGAGGAAGTAACGTGTTTTATATAATATAGGAGGTGGATATGGCAGCTGGATGGAACCATGGAAGTGGAAGTGATCATGGGTGGGGGAGGTGGTGAAAATTCCTGGGGCCTTGAAGAATGTGTGGAAGTTGAGACATTATCTCGGAATAGCAAAAAATGGTATGTTTGGAAGGGAATTAGTGGTTTCCAACAATGTTTGGATGGTTGCGAGGCAGGGGCTATGGATAGAGTTGTTGCGGAGGAGAATGGATGTGCTGGGGGACTGAGTTGTTTTGAGGGACAATATGTGGTCGTGTAGGATGTTTGATTGAAGTAAGTAATGTAGGTAAGAGCGATGTGTGGAAATAAAAAGAGTTGTGCTTGAGAGAGCAGAGAGGGCTGTTTCGAAATGGTTTGGGCACATGGATTGAGAATAGGAGGAAGATTGACACGAGGATATATGTGTCGGAGGGTGGTGGAGGAACGAGGAAGAAGTGGGAGACAAAATTGGAGGTGTGAAAGATGGAGTGAAAAGGATTTTGTGTGATTGGGGCATGCAGAGGGTGAAAGGCAGGCAAGGAATAGAGGGAATTGGTTGGATGGGTATTATCGGGGTCGACGTTGATGTCAGTGTGGACTTGAATCAGGGCATGTGATAGCGTCTGGGGTAAACATGGAAAGTTGTGGTGGGGCCTGGATGTGGGGGGGAAGCTGTGGTTTCGGGCATTTATTACGTGGGGCGCTGGGGACTGAATGTGAAACGAAAATGGGGCCTTTGTTGTCTTTTCCTTGCGCTACCCCGACCATGAGGGGGGAGGGGATCTGTTATTCATGTGTGGGGTGGTGGCGATGGGAATAATTTAGGCAGGACAGTGTGAATTTGACATGTGTATATATGTTAATGTCTGCGAGCTTTGTGATGTTTGCGGCAGGGGTGTGTGATGTCTTCCATGGTTGTTAATTTGTTTATGGATGGGGTTGTTAGGGAGGTGATATGCAAGAGTTTTGGAAAGAGGGGACAGTTATTGAAGTCTGTTTGGGGAGAGAGAGCTTGGGAAGTGAGTCAGTTGTTGTTCGCTGATTGATTACAGCGCTGGTGGCTGATTCATGTGGAACTGCAGAAGCTGGTGACTGAGTTTGGTTAAAGTGTGTGAAGACGAAAGTTAAGAGTAAAGGTGAATAAGAGCAAGGTTATTAGGTACCAGTAGGGTTGAGGGTCAAGTCAATTGGGAGGTGAGTTTGATCTGGAGAAAAACTGGAGGAAGTGAAGTGTTTTAGTATCTGGGAGTGAATATGGCAGCGGATGGAACCATGGAAGTGGAATGTGAATCTATGGGTGGGGGAGGTGGTGAAAATCCTGGGAGCCTTGAAGAATGTGTGGAAGTTGCGAACATTATCGCGAAAGCAAAAATGGGTTATGTTCTGGAAGGAATAGTGGTTCAACAATGTTGTATGGATGCGAGGCGTTGGCTTGATGGATGAGTTCGTGCGGAGGAGATTGGATGTTGCTGGAACTGAGATGTTTGTGGACAATATGTGGTGTGATGGTGGCTTGATGAGTAAGTAATGTAAGGGTAAGAGGAGGATGTGTGGAAATAAAAAGAGTGTGCTTGAGAGAGCAGAAGAGGGTGTTTCGAATGTTTGGGCACATGGAGAGAATGAGTGAGGAAAGATTTGACAAGGGAATATATGTGTTCGGAACAGGGTGGAGGGGAACGAGGAGAAGGGGCGACAAATTGGCGGTGGAAAGATGGAGTGAAAAGGATTTTGATGTGTTGGGGGCATGAAGGAGGGTGAAAGGCGGGCAAGGAATAGAGTGAATTGGATGGATGTGTATATCTGGGGTCGACGTGCTGTTCAGTGGATTGAATCAGGGCTATGTGAAGCGTCTGGGGCTAAAACCATGGAAAGTTGTGTTGGGGCCTGGATGTGGAGGGGGAGCTGTGGTTTCGGGCATTTTACGTGGCAGCTGGGGATGAATGTTGAACGGGAAAGAATATGGTGGCCTTTGTTGTCTTTTCTTGCGTACCCCGCACACATGAGGGGGGAAGGGGGTTGTTTTTCCATGTGTGGCGGGGATAGGTGGCGATGATTGGGAATAACTAAAGGGCCAGACAGTGTGAATTATGTACATGTGTTATTTTGTTATATGTCTGCGTGTGTGTTTGCGGCAGGGGTGTGTGATGTCTCCATGGTTGTTTAATTTGTTTATGGATGGGGTTGTTAGGGAGGTGAATGCAAGAGTTTTAGGGGGGAAAGAGGGGCAAGATTGAAGTCTGTTGGGGAAGAGAGAGCTTGGGAAGTGAGTCAGTTGATGTTCGCTGTTGATACAGGCTGGTGGCTGATTCATGTGTGAAACTGCAGAAGCTGGTGACTGAGTTGGTTAAAGTGTGTGAAAGAAAGAAATTTAGAGTGGATGTGAATAAGAGAAGGTTATTAGGTACAGTAGGGTTGAGGGTCAAGTCAATTGGGAGGTAAGTTAGAATGGAGAAAAATAGAGGAAAGTAAAGTGTTTTAGATCTCTAGGAGTGGATCTAGGCAGGCGGATGGAAACCATGAAGTGGACGAAGAGAATCATAGGGTGGGGAGTTGGTGAAAAATCCTGGGAGCCTTGAAGAATGTGATGGATGTTGGAACATTATATCGGAAAGCAAAAATGGGTATGTTTGAAGGAATAGTGTTCCAACAATGTGTATGGTTGCGAGGCGTGGGCCTTATGGATAGAGTTGTGCGGAGGAGAATGGATGTGCTGGAAATGAGATGTTTGAGGACAATAAGTGGGTGAGGTGGTTTGATTGGAGTAAGTAATGTAAGGGTAAGAGAGATGTGTGGAAATAAAAAGAGTGTGCTTGAGAGAGCGAAGAGGGTGTTTCGAAATGGTTTGGGCACATGGAGAGAATGAGTGAGGAAAGGATTGACCAAGAGGTATATGTGTGGAGGTGGAGGGACACGAGGAGAAGTGGGAGACCAAATTGAGGTGGAAAGATGGTGTGAAATGGATTTTGAGTGATTGGGGCATGCAGGAGGGTGAAAGGCAGGCAAAGGAATAGAGTGAATTGGTGGATGTGGTATATCGGGTGTCGACGTGTGTCAAGGGATTGATTCAGGGGCATGTTGGTGCAGCGTTGGGGGTAACCATGGGAAAGTTGTGTTGGGGCCTGGATGTGGAGGGGAGCAGTGGTTTCGGGCTTTATTACGTGGCCGTGGGACTGAATGTGAACGAAATGAGGCCCTTTGTTTGTCTTTTCATTGCGCTACCCCGCACCATGAGGGGGGAGGGGGATGTTTATTCCATGTGTGGCGGTGGTGGCGATGGGAATAAATAAAGCAGACAGTGTGATATTATGTTACATGTTGTATATATGTATATGTCTGCGTGTGTGTCTTGCGGCAGGGGTGTGTGATGTCTCCATGGTTGTTTAATTTGTTTATGGATGGGGTTGTTAGGGAGGTGAATGCAAGAGTTTTGGAAAGGAGGGGCAAGTTATGAAGTCTGTTGGGGATGAGAGAGCTTGGGAAGTGGTCAGTGTTGTTCGCTGATGATACAGGCTGGTGGTGATTCATGTTGAGAAACTGCAGCGCTGGTGACTGAGTTTGGTAAAGTGTGTGAAAGAGAGTTAAGAGTAAAATGTGAATAAGAGCCAAGGTTATTAGGTACAGTAGGGTTGAGGGTAAAGTCAGATTCTTGGAGGTGAGTTTGAATGGAGAAAACTGGAGGAAGTGAAGTGTTTTTAGATATCTGGAGTGGATCTGGCAGCGGATGGATCCATGGAAGCGGAAGTGGATCATAGGGTGGGGGAGGGGGCGAAAATTCTGGGAGCCTTGAAGAATGTGTGGAAGTGAAGAACATTATCTCGGAAAGCAAAAATGGGTATGTTTGAAAGGAAATAGTGGTTCCAACATGTGTATGGTTGCGAGGCGTGGGTCGTGTGGATAGAGTGGTGCGCAGGAGGATGGATGTGCTGGAAATGAGAAGTTGAGGACAATTGTGTGGTGAGAGGTTGGTTTGATCGAAGTGTAAGTAAGTAAGGGTTAAGAGAAGATGTGTGGAAATAAAAGAGCGTGGATTGAGGAGAGCAGAAGAGGGTATTTGAAATGGTTTGGCACATGGAGAGAATGAGTGAGGGAAAAGATTGACAAGAGGTTTATGTGTCGGAGGTGGAAGGGAACGAGGAGAAGAGGGAGACCAAATTGGAGGTGGAAAGATGGAGTGAAAAAAGATTTTGTGTGATCGTGGCCTGAACATGCAGGAGGGTGAAAAGGAGGGCAAGGAATAGAGTGAAATTGGAGCGCCTTTGGTATACCGGGGTTGATCGTGCTGTTCATTGGATTGAATCAAGGCATGTGAAGCGGTTGTGTGACGTATGTATATAACATGTGTATGGGTGTGGGTTGGGCCATTTCTTTCGTTCTGTTTCCTTGCGCTTACCTCGCATGCGCGGAGACAGACGACAAAAAAAAAAAATAAAAAAAATATATTATATATATATATATATATATATATATATATATAATATATATATATATATATATTTATATATTATATATATGTGTGTGTTTGTGTGTGTACATTGAGACGTATAGGTTGAATATTTTGCGTGTGTGGACGTGTATGTTATACATGTGTTTTGGAGGGTGGGTTGGGCCATTTCTTTCGCTATGTTCCTGCGCTACCTCACAACGCGGAAGACATCGACAAAGCAAATTGAATAAAATAAATAATAAATAAATATATATATATATTTATCTATATATTATATATATATATATATATATATATATATATATATACAAAAAAAATCGTCTGCACAGAATGGGACATTAAATCAGTTTTTTGTACGGGTTTTGAGGTGATGGTCTACCGTAAAAGTTAAATGATGTATCAAATGCTTACATTCAACCTTGATGGATGAAAGAAAATACAACTGGATGTGTACTGGGGTACATTAAATCGAGAATCTAAGACAAAAATTGTAAGCAACAGTTGTTAGGCTATCTAGTAAGGATGTGTTTGTTGTGAATGCTTCGGTGGATACGGTGATTACAGGAATTCTTTTGAGATGTTCATTAGAGGCAACTTTGTCTCATCCAAGGGATGCCATTGCGATAGCGAGGAAACTAATGCAAACATACCGTTAGACACACACAGACAGGTCAATATCACATCAATGAAGCCGCAAAGGAACAGTTTATCCACGTTAAAAGAAGGGTAGCGTTTTCATGAGGACAATTCTGCCGTTGCATTAGAATAAGAGGACCCAAAGTGGGCGCCTTGAAAACACCTTTATAAGGCGAAGGATGAGGTGTTGCGTTTATTCATGAGATATTTATCTAATTCGACTTTTGAAGGTCTTATAGACTTAACTTCACCAATTCTTAGACACTCACATGTCTTTCGCGTTAAGTATTTGCAGGGAATTCAACAACAGCTGTAGGAAAAGTTTTTTTTTTTTACCACAAGGACCGTGATGCTGTGCCAAGCTCTGAACCAGAAATCTTGCATCGGTCGTGAGGATGATTCGCAGTTATGTGGTATTTGAAGGATATTAGTATCTTAGCTGTTAATGAAAGGATCCTCAGGGGAGGAAAATGTCTGGGAAAGAACTACTAGCTCCCACAGAAATGTGAGATGAAAAGACGTTTCCGATTTCGGCGGGACTGTCCAGTTTGTTGAACTACGTCCACTTTGTTCCTGTCCCGTTTTAGGAGGTTAGCATAATTACCCACTTTATCAAAAAAATTTTAATATTAAACTCTTACCTGACTGCATTTAATTGTTGATGCAAAATCCATATGCGTGGTGAACTTTAGCAAGTCTAGAATATTATGAACATAGTTATTTCTCTTTATTGATTTGGGGATTATGTGGGAATAATTCTCGGTCGACCTCAAACTCTCATATTTTTTTAAAATGCACTTCATTGTCGGCATAAGGAGAGTCCAAATACGTAACTCATACCTAATTAGTGTTAGAATTGGGATCTAGTGTAGAAGTGATCTAGTTGTTAGAATTGCAGTATAGTACTAATGACTTGGGTAAATATATATTTATAACATACATATTGGCATTTAATACATTAATTAGACACCGTTATGCATTGTATCTATATCCCAGCTTGAATCGGGCGACGAATCAGATTAAACCATATGTGTTTAAAAAAAAAAAAAAAAAGTGGTTCTTCCATGAATTTTATGTTGGTTCCTCAATAAGCTCTGAAGGTTTTTATTCATGCTCTGTGAATTATGGTTTTGAGGCTACGCGCAGTAGCCCAATTTGTAATCAACTTGATATTTCATCAGTGAGAAAAGAAACCAAGAGGAAAGTAGGACCATTTGGTTTTATACCAGTGTCTTACATCACACACAAGCATATTGCAGTCATTAATGAAGTAGTTTATAGTATGTTAGGATGACTGGCTTACAAATCAGACTTTAAATCTGTTCTTGACTTTCAGCAAAATCCAAGGTACCATAAGATCTTATGGCTGTTGTTCTGTGTATTTGGAAGTGTCGTTGCCCAGGTATTGACCTTACTCAGGTCATCGTGAAAACCATGGGTACTACCAGCACGTCTAGGGTTTCGTTGTAAATTCCTTATCGTAATGCCTAACAACTGTGGATATTATGATCTAGTGGGGTTGATTTCAGTGTGATAACGGGCGTCATTATTGAGTTCTTACGTTGTAATCTAGCAGGAGGTTTAGAAATAAGTGGGTTAGCAGTGATAATCAAGGTTAGTTACCTTGGTACAGGATAGTGTGTATGTGTATATTTTTGAGGATATAGAGGTTTCATTTACAATGTTCGTTATCTTGAATTGGCCTTAGTCTAATTTTAAACTGGTTTGTATAAAAAAAAAAAAAAAAAAAAAAAAAAAAAACTAGGCTTCACATAATGGCTAATAGTTTATCTTTTTAGCAGTGGTTGTTAACATTTTCCACATTGATCACAAAATTCCAAATGAAGATGTAATCTCTTGCAGGCCTTGTTTTTTAAATTCCAATTATTACAAAAAAAAGAGGACGGAAAGTATGGGAGTGGAATGAATCTAAGAATGAAGATATACCAATGAACAAGTCTGGCGAGAATTATTCCTTCATTTCAAGAGAAAATATTAGAACTCAATAGTCGGTGGAAAATTGTTCTCTCTCAGTTGGTATGTTATGGACATTTTGAAATCAACTTTGATGGGCAAACCTCAAGGACTTTAAGAGTAACAAAAAAAATAAATTTTAAATCTGTGAAAGTCTATAATATATTTTTTTCTTGAAACTCTGAGGTTGTGGCTCAAAATGTCAAGGAAATATATATTTTTGCTTTTGGACCATGTCTTCATGGTTTTATAGCTTGAGTCTCGAAGTCTCAAAATGTTGTCAATGTGAATGTTCTTTTCAATTATATAAATGTCAATATCTTTTCTATGTGTGCAAATTATGCACGATTTTTGTTTCTATTTTATGATTGAATGGTTTATATACAAAGTAATTACACCGTATTTCGCTCTTATTAGTTATACATTTATACATATCATCATTGAGGGTGTGATTCTCAATGCGTCGATAAGCCGTTGACGAAGCCAAAGCCAGAGCCAATTACATTTATATACAATACTAAAATTAATAGAAGTTATCGTATTTCCAGAAATCAGCATCAATTTTTAATTCATGATAAATATTATGGTATATTTTAGCTGGATATTTTGATTTGAAAGGATATATTTTTTTTATATCCACTTTTTTGGTCATTCGTTAAGTGCTGCACGGATTTGAAAACCAAAAAATCATTGGAGGTCTCGTGAGCGCCAGTTTTTAAGGTAATTATTAATTTTTAATGCATAACAGCGTTCCTTGATCTGTTGAACTAAGCAAGCATTTATTAGAAAGCCAATTAGTAATGGACGGGGTAAGTTATGATAAAACTGTAAGTTCAAATTATTAGATCTTGGTTAGGATGGAGGCAGCTCTATGAACTGGATGGATGGGGCCATTAACTGTCTTTGTAAAAGGTTTTACTTGTGTGGTTTATACTTGGACGTATAACGAGGATTATATTTACCAACATCATGGGGAGATAAAGCATAGTTAGCAATGTCTAAAGAATAAAAAAATAATCCTTGCGGTGTTTTATTTGGAAAAGTATCCAGTGGTCACTTGAGGAATGTATTGGGTAAGTGAAACGTAAGATTGCTTTGGTTTTATACAGAGAAATTTCAAATTTGCATAAATATTTCTTTTTCTGGGTTGTATTTGAAAGTATGTTCTTTTCGATTGTGTAACTTATAAAGTTAGTGGATATGTTCCATTTTAGTATTGTCCCATTCGGTTAAAAGGAAGAATAATGGTATTATAATTTTTTCATCCCATAACTTTATGATGAAGACCGTTACTATAACCAAGCTTTAGCTGGTTTATGAAGATAAATCCCACAAGCACATTACAAAACAACCAAACCATATAGGGTGATTTGTGTCCATATGCTCTTTTTTTGGTCATTTTGTCCATTTATTTGCAAAGTTGTATTCATTCAAAATTCCTACCATTGTTTGAAAATTATTTCTTAGTAGAAGGAACAAGAAGGGCACTACCATGGGGATTTTCTGCATAAACATAATGTGATGCGTATTTATGCTGTTTTGCCTGCTTCTGCTGCTCAGTGGAATGTGCTTGGTGACTGAGAAAAATTTGGGGGAAATTTAATTGGCACAGTTTTCAGTCTTGATATTCTTATAGCAGAAAAATACTTGGATCCGTATTGTTCCATGGCGTTTCATAGGTTAGTGCTCTGACCTTATCCTTGAAGTGCCCCTGCCAGAGCAGTGTCTATGTGTTTTAAGGATGTGATGCAGGATTAGTGTTGCTTGGGACTTTTGGTTAGGTTAGCCTTCCTACATGGCTTTTGCAACACTTCGGCAGAGGTGGATTCACTTGTTGATGGTGGGACAGGGCTTTGTGTTTTCACATCTGCATTACAGAAAGAATTCCCAATCACAAAATGGGAAAAAGTCTGTTTTTCTTCTCTCACTATTGGATTTGGATAGATAGATATGTGATTTTTTTAAAAGTTTGTATAGTGTTAAAAATGTAATAATATTTGCAGAGCTTAAATCTAGGCTATATTTATACTGAATTTTTTTTTTTGAATTTAATTTCGGTTGTGTCTCAGGGAGAGTTTGGAGTTGAATAAGCTTGGACTCACTTGAAGTTTATGGTGGTATTATACAACCCATATTCTTTAATTGTAATAAATAGTAGGAGAGCTACAACTATGAGTGGGTCTTGTGCCCTGGAAAACAAAGAAGGAGTAGGAGAGGTCAAGGTTAAGTTTTGAGGCCTTTTGATGCTGGTCACCAGAAACCTCAGTTTATCTGTTAGATCTTCACGTTTAAAAGTAGTTTTGCCATGTTATTGTGCTTTTTCAAACTAGTGCCCCATTTTTAATTTTGTGAAAAACTTAATTGATAGTGTACCAGCATTTTGATTTTCTTTTTCCAAATTAGGTTTATGTAAATCTCCCATAGAAACATTATTCACCATTATCCATTGAATCCTCTATGACATGTGCTAATGATTTTATTAAGTTATATTTTCCTAGAATGCATCTCCCGTGTTAGGCAGGTACCAATGTACTTTGTTGCGTATCTTGTCCTTTACTCAGAATTCTCCTGGTATAATTTTTTTGTTTTAGATATGTTTTATGAGTCTAACACAAATCTTCTTCTACATATTCACCACAAGTTTCACACAATGAGTGGAGATCAGAGCTTAAAGTTGGTGAACTCCAGCAGCGTCTGGATGAGCAGATGAAAGAACACCTTACTGTGCTATTTATGGGAAAACGCTTCTAGATGAGAATATGAGGCTTCATACTAAGCTTGTGGACACAATAATAAGAGTTATGCAGCCATGATGAGTCCAGTGGTTTTAATAAGTGGTTAATATGTTGTGCATAATCTTCATTGGCAAGGGAATTATTGTTAGGTATAATGATTTTATGTTTTGTCATATTAATTCCATTATTTTTCTTTATATATATATATATAATTATAATATATATAAATATATATATATGTATATGTATATCTTCTTTCAACACTATTCGCCATTCCCGCGTTCTATTAGCGGAAAGGGTATGTGGTAGCGTTAAGAACAGAGAGAAGAACTGGGCCTTTAGGGAATAATCCTCACCTGGCCCCCTTCTCTATTCCTTCTATGACAGCAGGGAGTACGGGGGGATGTATCTTTTCTCCCTATCCCCAGGGATTATATTTTATATATATATTCTATATATATTATTATATATATATAGTAAGTATAATTAAATGTTGCGTAAATAAAGTGCGTAGACAAGGGAGCAAATGGGACTCAGTGAAGGCGCAAATGGGGATGGTGATAACAAGTAGTGGTGATGTGAGAAGATGGAGTGCGATTTTGAAGTTTGTTGAATGTGTTGATGGATAGAGTGGCAGATATAGGGTGTTTTTAGTCGAGTTCGCGTGTGCAAAGTGAGAGGGTTTGGAGAAAAGGAGTTAGTAAACAGAGAAGAGGTTTAGTAAAAGCTTTGCGGGAAAGATAGATGAAAGCCGGCAAGGCAGCAGGTTTGGATGGTTTATTGCAGTGGAATTTATTAAAAAAACAGGGGGTGACTGTATTGTTGACTGGTTAGGTAGGTTATTTAATGTATGTATGACTCATGGTGAGTTGCCTGAGGAATGGCGGATGCGTGCATAGCGCAATTGTACAAGGCAAAGGGGATAAGAGTGAGTGCTCAAATTACAGTGGTATAAAGTTTGTTGAGTATTTCTGGTTAAATAATATGGGAGGATATGATTGATTGAGAGGGTGAAGGCATGTACAGAGCATCAGATTGGGGGAAGGCAGTGTGGTTTTCAGAAGTGGGTAGAGGATGTGTGGATCAGGTGTTGGCTTTGAAAATGGTATGTGAGAAATACTTATAAAAGAAATGTATTTGTAGTAGCATTTCAGGATCTGAGAAGGCTATGATAGAGTTGATAGAGATGCTCTGTGGAAGGTACTAAGAATATATGGTGTGGGAGCAAGGTGTTAGAAGCGTGAAAAGTTTTTATCGAGGATGTAAGGCATGTGGTACGTGTAGGAAGAGAGGAAAGTGATTGGTTCTCGTGAATTTAGGTATGCTGCAGGGGTGTGTGATGTCTCCTCTGGTTGTTTAATTTGTTTATGGATGGGGTTGTTAGGGAGGTGAATGCAAGAGTTTAGTTTTTTTTTTGAAGCGGGGAAGTATGAAGTCTGTTGTGGATGAGAGAGCTTGGGAAGTGAGTCAGTGTTGTTTCGCTGAGATACAGCGGCTGGTGGCTGATTCATGTGAGAATACTGAAGAAGCTGGTGACTGGTTTGGTAAGTGTGTGAAAGAAGAAAGTTGAGAGTAAATGTGAATAAGAGCAAGGTATTAGGTACAGTAGGGTTGAGGGTCAAGTCAATTGGGAGTTGAGTTTGAATGGAGAAAAACTGGAGGAAGTGAAGTGTTTTAGATATCTGGGAGTGATCTGGCAGCGGATGGGAACCATGGAAGCGGAAGTGGATCAT
>NC_092242.1:37975983-37985802 GCF_036320965.1 Panulirus ornatus
CGTATCTGGTTATTAAATGTATAAAATTACATAAGACTCCACGTGTGTCTTAATCATGATTAGTGCAACTGTTGCTGCAATGTTAGATTAGATAATAACTAAGTAAATCAAAAAATATTAACTTAACTTATATATAATAATTATTTTATTATGATATCATATCGTAAATGGAGATTATTGCTACAGTATTTACAATATGCCGTATAAAGTGATCATGTTCACTGGTTATTCACTTAAAAAAAATAATGAGTGTGCATAACTCAAATGTTAATACTGGCAGCACAACAGGACGTTTCAAGCAGCAAACGACTGTGGTGGCCGTGGCACATGGTTTCAAAGCACTTCCGGAACGGTTTGTTCATGTTGGCCCTCACCATGAATTGTCATTTTTAAAATGGAAAAATATGTTAATATAGCAAAACCTTGTGTGTGTGTGGTGTGTGTGTGTGTGTGCGATTACTTTGTTGTGAGACGACAGACAGAGAAAGAGCTTACCTGTGTTAGGATGCCCGCCAAACATGTTTGTTTGCAGGGGGACCATCGTGCTGAAGGTTTGTTCATCACAAAAAGTGACGTTCTCCCAAAAATGATGAGGCGTGTCCGCATATCAAAAGTATACTCACCCTGCTCTCCATGTTTGCCTCACTTAACACAGGATTGTTGCTGGTATGGACACGTAGCCCCTCAGAGTGATGACTAGTTTCGGGGGACAGTTTAGGCGTGCCACTGCAGACCAAGGATATTCCCTAATGTTGCTAGGGGCCACGTGAAGGGGGGGCAGACAAGCAATGACAGCTGCTATGGCCTGGGAAAGGATGACATATTGCAAATATAACATGTGATGTGGTCTGTTTACATAACATCAAGTGGTCCAGTATACCTTATATATGCAACCTCATTACTGGGGTTGTTGCAACGTGGGCGCCACACGCCGTGCCCCTGTTGTCTGTGTTGCCCAACTCTGCCTGTCGGTGAATCCATCGTGTACGGTTGACCGGTGAATACAGACGTTCTCCACAATTTCAGAGTTTCGCTGTAGCCTTTCATTTATGAAGCTGTAGAATAGCTTTCACGTTGGTCCGCTTGTGAGTCTCCATGGTAAAAATTAGATATACCACAAACAAGCTTTCGACATTGGCTCGCAGTGAAAACTTATAACCCGCGCTGTTTCATTGTTTCAAAAATATATCGCATGTCTCATTTACATTTCCTGCTATGGACACGAAATGGCGGTGTAAGATAACATTATGGACTGCACGAAACCTGATGTGCTATAGAATACTACAATAATCAATAGTAAACATATTCTTCCCAAATTACACCTTATACATTAGTGAAGTATTGTGTTTACCTGGCATCACATTGAGGTATGCTGCAGCTACCACATGCGGGGGTTGGCATATAGCTGTGTGGTGTCTCACAGATATATTACACCACACCATTCAAAAGTAGGGGTTCGTACTGGCTGTATGATGTATTTTATTGTTATATTATTAATGCCGCTCTTGGGCAGTAACTTACATGGGGTATAGCATAGGACTCTGGAAACCTGTTGTCTTCCAGGCACGTTATACACCCTACCGGCATGGTACAACAGGTAGGTCAGTGATCTTTACACACGTCTTCTAACCCTCTGCGCGATAGTTTTTTAGTTGTGTGTACCGATCATGAGATTGGGGAAGTCAGTGTGGGTTTCAGAAGTGGCAGAGGGATGTGTGGATCAGGTGTTTGCTTTGGAGAATGTATGTGAGGAGAAATACTTAGAAAAGCAAAAGGATTTGTATGTATCAATTATGAATTGTGAGGAAGGCATTGATGAGTTGATAGAGATTGCTCTGTGGAAGGTATGTATTAAGAATATATGTGTGGGAGGCAAATTGTTAGAAGCCAGTGAAAAGTTTTTTATCGTAGCTTGTAAGGATGTGTACGTTGTAGGGAAGAAGAGAGTAAAGTGATTGGTTCTCAGTGATTGTAGGTTTGCATCAGGGGTGTGTGATGTCTCCATGGTTGTTTAATTTGTTTATGGATGTGGGTTGTTAGGTAGGTGGAAATCAAGAGTTTTGGAAAGAGGGCAAGGTATACAGGTCTATTGGGGATGAGAGCTTGGGGAGAAGTGAGTCACTTGTTGTTCACTGATGATACAGCGCTGGTGGCTGATTCATTTGGAGAACTACAAAAGCTGATAACTGAGTTTGGTAAAGTGTGTGACAAGAAGAAAGTTGAGGAGTTAATGTGAATAAGAAGTAAGGTTATTAGGTACAGCTAGGGTTGAGGTCAAGTAAATTGGGAGGTAGTTTTGAATGGAGAGAACTAGAAGAAGGAAGTGTTTTAGATATTGGGAGTGGAGTTGGCATGCGGATGGTACATGGAAGCGGAAGTGAATATAGGGTGGGGTAGGGGGCGACGAATTTCGGGAGCCTTGAGAATGTGTGGAAGTCGAGAACATTATCTCGGAAATCAAAAAAAATGGTATGTTTGAAGGAATAGTGGTTCCAAACAGTAGTTGTATGGTTTCGAGGGTGGGTTATGGGATAGAGTTGTTGCGGCGGAGGGTGGATGTGCTGGAAATGAGGATGTTTGAGGAAGTATGTGGTGTTAGGTGGTATTGATCGAGTATGTAATGTAATGGTAAGAGAGATGTGTTGGTAATAAAAAGAGTGGGGTTGAGAGACGCAGAAAGAGGGTGAGAGTTTTAATATGTTTGGTCCACTTGGAGAGACTGAAGCGAGGAGGAAAGATATGACCAAGAGGATATATGTGTCAGAGGTGGCGGGAACGAGGAGAAGTGGGAGCCAAATTTGGAGGTTAAAAAGATGGAGTGAAAAATGATTTTTTGATGTGAATCGGGGCATTGAACATGCAGGAGGGTGAATGAAAGGCGTGCAAGGTAGTAGAGTGAATTGAAACGATGTTGTTATACCGGGGTCGACGTGCTGTAAACGGGTGAACCAGGCATGTGAAGCGTCTGGGTAACCATGGAAAGTTCTGTGGGGGCCTGGATGTGGGAATGGGTGTGTGGTTTCAGTTGCTTTATTACATGACAGCTAGAGGACTGAGTGTGAACGAATGGGGCCTTTGTTGTCTTTTCTTGGCGCTTCCATGCACACATGAGGGGGAGGGGGTTGTTATTCCATGTGTGGCGGGGTGGGCCATGGGAATGAATAAAGGTCACGACAGTATGAATTATGTGACATGCGGTATATTTACTATATATATATATATATATATATAGTTTTATATATATATGTTTGTGTGGGGATAATTAGGATATGTGACATTGAGATGTATAGGTATGTATATTTGCGGGTGTGGACTGTGTATGGTATGTTACATGTGTATGTGGGTGGGTTGGGCCTTTCTTTAGTCTGTTTCCTTCGTACCTCGCTAACAGCGGGAGACAGCGACAAAGCAAAATAGGAAATTTATATATATCTATAACATACAAAACCTCCAACAGCCAGGATCGAACCCGGGACCAGAGTGCAAGAGGCTGGCAGCTAAACGCTTGGACTATGGGCCTGGTATTAGGAAAAATACTGTTAGGGTAACATTATAGACGGTATAGACACCGTTGCTCACCATTGGGAGTGTGAGTGACAAAGGGGTATTCGTGTACTTAGTATTCGAATAGTTGTTTCTATTAGCCAGGCCCATAGCATAGCGGTCAGCATGCTGCCTCTTGCACAGGAGGTCCCGGGTTGTTCCTGGCTGTTGATGGTTTGTATTGTTCTATGAAGGTGCGCGTTCATATGACTCTTTATCGTATATATTTATTATATATTTATATTTTTTTTTTTTCCGCTGTCTCCCGCATTTGACGAGGTAGCGCAAGGAAACAGAGCGAAGGAAAATGGCCCAAACCCACCCCCATACACATGTATTATATCATACGGTCCACCACACGCCAAATATACATCTATCACAGCTTTCCAATGCTTTACCCCGACGATTCACTTGCCATGATGCAATCCACTGACAGCCACGTCAACACCGGTTATACCACATCGATCCAAGTCACTCTATTCCTTGCCCTCCTTTCACATCCTGCATTTCAGGCCCCGATACACACAAATTTTTTTCACTCCTTCTTTCCACCCTCCAATGTGGTCTCCAATTCTCTCGTTTCCCTCCCACCTCCGGACACATATATCTCTTGGTCAATCTTTCCTCACTCATTCTCTCCATGTGCCCATACCATTTCAAAACACCCTCTTTCTCTCTCAAACCACAACGCTCTTTTAATTTCACAAATCTCTCTTACCCTTACGTTACTTACTCGATCAAACCTCCCTCACGCCAACATAACTGTCCTCAAACATCTCATTTCAGTACATCCATCCTCCTGCGCACAACTTGTCCATAGCCCACGTCTCGCACCATACATACATTGTTGGAAAACCACTATGCCTTCAAACAACCCAATTTGGCTTTCCGAGATAAAGTTCTCACTTCCAACTCATTCTTCAAGGCTCCCAGAAATTTTCGCCCCCTACCCCTCCCTATGATCCACTCCGCTTTCCATGGTTCCATCCGCTGCCAGAACCACTCCCAGATATCTAAAACATTTACTTCCTCCAGTTTTTCTCCATTCAAACTTAGCTTCCCAATTGACTTGGACCGTCAACTTACTGTACCTAATAACCTTGCTTTATTCACCATTTACTCATAACTTTTTCTTTACACTGTGTTTACACAAAACTCATCACAGTTTCTCACATAAATCAGCCACAGCGCGTATCATCAGCGAACAACAACGGACTCACATTCCCAAGCTCTTCATCCCCAACAGACTTCTACTTGCCCCTCTCTTCCAAAACTCTTGGCATTCACCTCCCTAAACAACACCCATCCATAAACAAATTTAAAACAACCATGGAGACATCACACACCCTGCCGCAAACCTACAGTCACTGAGAAACAATCACTTTCTCTATTCCTAACACGTACCACATGCCTTTACATCCTCGATATATATATATTATATATTATATATATATATATTATATATTATATTTATTTAGTTTTTATTTTTTTTTTTTTTCAACTATTCGCCATTTCCCGCATTAGCGAGGTTGCGTTAAGACAGTGGGACATGGGCCTTTTTCGGAATATCCTCACCTGGCCTCTCTGTTCCTTCTTTTGGGGGGAAAATTTAATAAAAAAAACGAGAGGGGAGGGATTTTCAGCCCCCCGTCCCTCCCTTTTTGTCGCCTTCTACGGACACTCAGGGAATACGTTGGGAAGTATTCTTAATCCCCTATCCCCAGGTGATAGTATATATTATTTATATATATATTATATATATAATATATATATATATAATATATTTATATATATATATATATATATTATATAAGGATGTGAGCAGTAATTATGACAATGGGTAATGGAATATATAAATGTTCTTGGATGGAAGAAAGCGTCTCCTTTTCACATCAGAATTTTCTGTTATTTTTGAAATGTAAATTAAAAATTGGAGTATCCGTTAGTTACTATTTCAGCTCTGTAGGTAACTACAACAGTGGAGTGATAAATCATAATGGTAAAAAAAAAGTCATACAAAATGAATCGCAATCGCAAAAGAAAAAAATTAAACTGCAACAAAAAACTTTGATGGAATTATGAAAATATTACTAATTTTTTTTTTTTTTTTTTTTTTTTTTTTTATACTTTGTCGCTGTCTCCCGCGTTTGCGAGGGGTAGCGCAGGAAACAGACGTAAGAAATGGCCCAACCCCCCCCCCCATACACATGTACTACACCACGTCCTCACACTAGCAAAAATAATTTACTCATACCTACACGCTTTCCATGGTTTAACACCAGGACGCGAGAGAAGCTTTTTCACATGCCCTTGCTTCAATCCACTGACAGCACGTCAACCCCTGTATACCACATCGCTCCAATTCACTCTATTCCTTGCCCTCCTTTCACCCTCCTGCATGTTCAGGCCCCGATCACACAAAATCTTTTTCACTCCATCTTTCCACCTCCAATTTGGTCTCCCTCTTCTCCTCGTTCCCTCCACCTCCGACACATATATCCTCTTGGTCAATCTTTCCTCACTCATTCTCTCCATGTGCCCAAACCATTTCAAAACACCCTCTTCTGCTCTCTCAACCACGCTCTTTTTATTTCCACACATCTCTCTTACCCTTACGTTACTTACTCGATCAAACCACCTCACACCACACATTGTCCTCAAACATCTCATTTCCAGCACATCCATCCTCCTGCGCACAACTCTATCCATAGCCCACGCCTCGCAACCATACAACATTGTTGGAACCACTATTCCTTCAAACATACCCATTTTTGCTTTCCGAGATAATGTTCTCGACTTCCACACATTTTTCAAGGCTCCCAAAATTTTCGCCCCCTCCCCCACCCTATGATCCACTTCCGCTTCCATGGTTCCATCCGCTGACAGATCCACTCCCAGATATCTAAAACACTTCACTTCCTCCAGTTTTTCTCCATTCAAACTCACCTCCCAATTGACTTGACCCTCACCCCTACTGTACCTAATAACCTTGCTCTTATTCACATTTACTCTTAACTTTCTTCTTCCACACACTTTACCAAACTCAGTCACCAGCTTCTGCAGTTTCTCACATGAATCAGCCACCAGCGCTGTATCATCAGCGAACAACAACTGACTCACTTCCCAAGCTCTCTCATCCCCAACAGACTTCATACTTGCCCCTCTTTCCAGACTCTTGCATTTACCTCCCTAACAACCCCATCCATAAACAAATTAAACAACCATGGAGACATCACACACCCCTGCCGCAAACCTACATTCACTGAGAACCAATCACTTTCCTCTCTTCCTACACGTACACATGCCTTACATCCTCGATAAAAACTTTTCACTGCTTCTAACAACTTGCCTCCCACACCATATATTCTTAATACCTTCCACAGAGCATCTCTATCAACTCTATCATATGCCTTCTCCAGATCCATAAATGCTACATACAAATCCATTTGCTTTTCTAAGTATTTCTCACATACATTCTTCAAAGCAAACACCTGATCCACACATCCTCTACCACTTCTGAAACCACACTGCTCTTCCCCAATCTGATGCTCTGTACATGCCTTCACCCTCTCAATCAATACCCTCCCATATAATTTACCAGGAATACTCAACAAACTTATACCTCTGTAATTTGAGCACTCACTCTTATCCCCTTTGCCTTTGTACAATGGCACTATGCACGCATTCCGCCAATCCTCAGGCACCTCACCATGAGTCATACATACATTAAATAACCTTACCAACCAGTCAACAATACAGTCACCCCCTTTTTTAATAAATTCCACTGCAATACCATCCAAACCTGCTGCCTTGCCGGCTTTCATCTTCCGCAAAGCTTTTACTACCTCTTCTCTGTTTACCAAATCATTTTCCCTAACCCTCTCACTTTGCACACCACCTCGACCAAAACACCCTATATCTGCCACTCTGTCATCAGACACATTCAACAAACCTTCAAAATACTCATTCCATCTCCTTCTCACATCACCACTACTTGTTATCACCTCCCCATTTACGCCCTTCACTGAAGTTCCCATTTGCTCCCTTGTCTTACGCACCCTATTTACCTCCTTCCAGAACATCTTTTTATTCTCCCTAAAATTTACTGATAGTCTCTCACCCCAACTCTCATTTGCCCTTTTTTTCACCTCTTGCACCTTTCTCTTGACCTCCTGTCTCTTTCTTTTATACTTCTCCCACTCAATTGCATTTTTTCCCTGCAAAAATCGTCCAAATGCCTCTCTCTTCTCTTTCACTAATACTCTTACTTCTTCATCCCACCACTCACTACCCTTTCTAAACAGCCCACCTCCCACTCTTCTCATGCCACAAGCATCTTTTGCGCAATCCATCACTGATTCCCTAAATACATCCCATTCCTCCCCCACTCCCCTTACTTCCATTGTTCTCACCTTTTTCCATTCTGTACACAGTCTCTCCTGGTACTTCCCCACACAGGTCTCCTTCCCAAGCTCACTTACTCTCACCACCTTCTTCACCCCAACATTCACTCCTCTTTTCTGAAAACCCATACTAATCTTCACCTTAGCCTCCACAAGATAATGATCAGACATCCCTCCAGTTGCACCTCTCAGCACATTAACATCCAAAAGTCTCTCTTTCGCACGCCTGTCAATTAACACGTAATCCAATAACGCTCTCTGGCCATCTCTCCTACTTACATAAGTATACTTATGTATATCTCGCTTTTTAAACCAGGTATTCCCAATCATCAGTCCTTTTTCAGCACATAAATCTACAAGCTCTTCACCATTTCATTTACAACACTGAACACCCTTGCATTCCAATTCATTCCCTACAACTGCCACATTTACTCACCTTGCTTTCAAATCCACCCATCCTTTACCCGGTCTCGGGCATCAAAACCGCTAACACACTACAATTAGCTGCTCCCATAGAACCACTTGCCTCTATGGATCTTTATTCTCATGCCCAGGTGCATTGCACCAAATAATCACCCACCTTCTCCATTCATACTTTTCAAATTTTACCCATATTAATCGAGATTTACTTTTATTACATTCTATCCACATACTCCACATCTCCTGTTTCACGGGAGTATTGCTTTAACTCCTTCCCTTGCTCTTGTCCTATCAATAACCCCTGACTTCACTCCCAGACATTTCCAAACCAACTCTTCCCTTTACCTTGAGCTTCGTTTCACTCAGAGCCTAAACATCCAGTTCCTTTCCTCAAATACTACTATCTCTCCTTTTTTCACATCTTGTTTACATCCACAACACATTTGCCACCCCACTTGAGCCTTCGAGGAGGATGATACTCCCGCGTGACATCCTTCCTTCTGTTTCCTTTTTAGATAAGTTAATAACTTGGAGGGGGGGGATTTTCCGGCCCGCTCCGTCCCCTCTAGCGATAATTACTTATATTTTCCACTTAATATTTCACAATACATTTTTGTAAACTTTTAATTTACTCAAAAAAATTTCAAAAAATATTATTGAGATTTAATCAGTCATCAACTTAATTAACTGAAATTAATCAGTCATCAATCAAGTATCATTTCAATATCTTTAGCACTACTAGTTTTTTTATACAGTATCATCCATAAAGAAACTGTCAAGGACAACTTCTACTGGTATCAGTCTAAAGCATTCACGAGTGATATCACCAGCCTGCTGGGGACCATCAGAGAATTTAGGACCATTTTCATGCTTGCCTTGGCTTTAGTCAAGCAATGGCTAGAGCTTCTTAATGAGCGCGGCTCCCATATGGCTCAATATTCTGCATGGTTTTCCTGTACAAGAGCAATACCTGCCTCATTCAGAACAGACTTATGTCAGTGTGCTTGGTTGCCAAAGTTTCCGGTGCCATATTTATATATATATATATATATTTATATATATATATATATATATATATTATATATATATATCATATATATCATGCTATGTGAAGGACTCTTTAACCTGTCCACATTGTTTCCGCATCCCCTCCTGGCAGAAGCACTAGTGGATGTTGTCGCCGACTGGGTTTTTGGGGTGTTTGCTGCCACGTTAACATATATTCCTTACTTACAAACGGGTCTTCCAGTATCCATTTAATTTTTTGTATTGTTATTATTACTTATTTTTTTTTTTTATTTTTTTTTTTTTTTTTTTTTTTATTTTTTTTTTTTTTTTTTTTTTTTTTTTTTTTTTTTTTTTTTTTTTTTTTTTTTTTTTTTTTTTATGTTATCATATCCCCTATAGGGACTAGATAAGCAGTTACAGTATGAATAGAATATTATTATGTAAG
>NC_092242.1:37985902-37992738 GCF_036320965.1 Panulirus ornatus
CCATAACCACTTTGTGTGTTTTCATGGTTTTATCTTCCTACAATCACCCCAGCTAAACCTCATCACACGTCAGGGCTAAACCCATTAACCACATTGTTAATCTTCAGGGTTTTAATACCCACCCTTCTTTTCTTCCCTGCCATCTTCATGGGGTTAATGCCTCTTTCCAAAAAAACCCAAAATTGTGTTTTTCTTCCATGGTTTTAAATATTTTCCTACAATCCCCCCAGTGATTTCTCACACGGGGTTATGCCTCATCCATAACCCCTTGTTGTTCTTAAAGGGGAAAATTATCACCCTTTAAAATAAATTCCCAGTGATTTTATTTAAACCGGTTAAGGGTTCACCCAAAAAAACCAAATTGGGGGGGTTTTTTTTGGGTTTAATATAATCCCACAATAACCCAGCGGGATTCATAAACACGTCCATGCCTCATCCAAAACCCAAACCATTGTGTGTCTTCTTTGGTTTTTTTATCATTTTTACAATCATCCCGCTGACTTCTAAAAACCCCGTCTCCCTTTAAACCCTTAACCAATTGTGTGTCTTCAGGGTTTTAAAATAAATTCCTACTTTCATCCCAGCTGACTTTCTCAAGTATGCCTCATCCATAACCCCCATTGTGTGTTTTCCCAGGTTAATTTTCACCTTAAACAAACCTTTGGAAAATAAAAGCAATTGGGGAAAAAGCACTAAAAGGTTTCTATGTTTTATTTATTATTTGATTCTAAAACTTTTCTTTTAATTAATTAAGAAGTTGGCAACTTTGTAGCAACCCTCAGAATCCTCCCTTTTTTGTTTTGAAGAAAACCCAAACTTGTAATGGCGATTTGTTTGGGGGTTTTTCAACCCCCAAGGTATGTTTACTGATGAGGGATTCTTACTTGGTTTGGGGTGGTTGGTAAAACCAACTTCTCTCCTTCTCTTACCTGGATTTTTTCCAGGGGGATGAATATCCCACGGAGTTCCATCTTTGTCTTTAAGTTTGGGCTGGTTTTGCCTCTGTGTTTTTTTGGGGTGGGGTTTTGTGTTTGTTTTTTGGGTAAAAAGAAACAAAAAGACACGTTTCATAACACAGGGTTTAAAGAAAAGGGGCCCCAAAAAAACATAACAGCAAAAAAGGGGGTGGGGTCAAAAAACCAACACACACACACACAAACACACACACAGGGGCGGGCCCCAGGCTGGGGGGCCGGGGGCATCGGGACGTCCCAAGGCAAGCCCCTTCCCCCGCCAGACCCAAAAACATTGGTTCTTGTTTTGGGTTAAATGGCGGTTAAAGTTTTCCCCATTTTATATTGTCCCCTTTTACATTATCATCCCACCCCCAAAGGTCACCTGGCATTCTTGGGGTTTTTCAACAACCCAGATTGTGATAAAACCCAAAAACCGGGCCAAACATTGTACCTTTTAATTTGGGTTGGGTTTAAATTTGGGTTTGGGCACAATCAAGAACCGGGGAAAATTTCCCATTCGCCGCCATAAGTAAGTAAGGAAGGGAAATTTAATGAGGGATAAATACGCCCGGGTTATGGCTGTGTCTAAAACACTACCGCCTTTCGGGTTAAAAATTTGGTAACATAAACTTTTAAAAACTCTGGACTTTAAAACCCATAAGGTTTAAAGTCGCTCAGGGGAAAAGGGCGAACTTAATATCTATCCTTTAAATCTCCTTTCTCAATAAACTTTTAAAAACACCGTCTTTTGGAACTTTAAACCCTTTCCCAGCTGCGTTATTTTTACCAGAGCCCTTTTTAAGTTTTTAGTCTTATAAAACAAAAACCCAAAATTGGTACGGGGGGCCTTTTTGCCAAACCATCATAGAAACTCAAACTTTTGAATTAGAATTGAAAATGAAACTGCAAATTTTTTAAACCCCTCTTTAAAATTTACAGCTATTGTGAAAAATGCTTAAACTTGACAAATTTTTTTTGTCATTTAAATTTAACAAATTTTCTTTTGGGGTTTTTCATTTTCTGAAACACAAACCAAAAAAATCTTTTGTCTCTAGAACTGAACAAAACCCATTAAGTTTCAAAAACTGGAAGGGAAATTTTTTTGGAAAAATTTTTTAATAAAAATTTTTGGCCTTTTATAACGCGAAATTTTTAAAATCCTTCCATTAAATTTTGGGGCCCGGTTATTGGGCCTGGTTTGCCTTTCAAAATATTTTCCTTTTATATTGATGTTGATTTACGCTCTAAATTCTTTCGTAAATTTTGGAAATCATCTCATGATTTCCTTTCAAAAAATTCTTTCCCTTTGCAGTTTATTTTTGCCCCGCCATGTTTGCTTCCTTAAAGGGGTTTTAAATTTTTTTGTGTATTTTTTAATAGAAGATTAAATTTGATTTTTTTCGGGGAAAAGGGAAATTAGATTTTTTTTAATGCCATCTCGTTAAAAAACTCTAACTCAAATTTTCACGGAGAAATATTCTTGAATTTTATTTTTAAAACACAAAAAAATTATAATTTTAAATTATTTGTGATGGTTTTTAAAAAATTGGTAACTTTAATTTTTGATTAAAATGAGGGGTAAACTATTCCCCTTCTTGTCCACATAATAAGTTTATTTTACGCTTTTTGGGTCTGTCCTTGGAAAATAACTTGTTTCCCATTTTGGCTTTCCAGCTAGTCTTTCGTTGTTTATCAAACTGTCTGTTATATTTCTCGGGGTTGTGTCCCCCCTGATGATGTGATTTTTTACAGGGAAAAGGTCCCTTTTGGGGAAATTTTTTAAATCGTGTTTTATTTTCCCCGGGGACTTTAAGAATTTTTTCTTAAATAAACTTTGAAAAATTTTGCGATCCTTTTCAATATATTAATATAAATATATATATATATAAAATTATTTTATATATATATATATTATAATATATATATATATATATAATCCTTCAGTTTTTTTTCCCTTTCGATAATGAGGAACGAAGGAGCCCAAGAAAGAAAATTTTTCGTCAAAAAACCATCCTCTTTTCTAAAACGCTGCCTCCCCCAAAAAATTTTCTTTAATTAAAGGGGAAGAAACAGGAAATTTTTTTAATTGTTTTGGTTTAAAGGCTCAGGGGTAGAGGGGTGGTTTTTTACACACTCAAGGTCGTGGGTTCGAGACCCCCAGAACATAATTTTTGTCTTTTTCTTTTTTTTTTTTTTGCCCCGAAATTTTTTGGGGCCCAAACTTTTCAGAAATTTTGTCCAACGTTTTAGTGAGATTTTTCCAAAAAAATTTTTGGGGTTTTTTTCGACCTTATCTGAAAGGGTCAGGTCCACAGACGTCCTTGAAATCTTCCAGTAGCTTTGGCGATCATCCTCCAATGCTGGGCACATCAGAGTTAACATGGGCCGGACAATCGGTTGTGAACGACTTAATCTGCTTCCGGTAGTTAGCAGGAGATAATGAGGGCTCTGACCTCATATCAGGTCATCTTAGCCAGTCCATTGTTTAGATCAGTCTATTTGCAACGACAATAAAAAAGTAAAACTCATTTCTTCGTGGAAAATTGAGGAGGAAAACTCGACAGCAAATGCAGATTTTCCCTGTGGTTATTTTGCCGGCTAGTCGGCACGGTCGCGTCAAACACTATTTTGGCCGTGGTAGTCTCAGTGCTTCATATAATACTAAGTCCAAAATGATGTTTCTTGGGGCGTGCTCAGTGGTAGAGCACTCGCTGGCATGCGAGACGGACCGGTTTCAAAACCCGGCGCTTCCTTTTTTTGTTATTTGGGAAAATTCTTTGTTTTCAGTCTCTATACTATATATATATATATATATATATATATATATATTATTATATATATATATATATATATATTTAGTTGTGCGCAGGAGGGGATGGGATGTGCTGGAAATGAGTTGTTTGAGGACCAATGTGTGGGGTGAGGTGTTTGAGCGAGTAAGTAACTTAAGTGTAAAGAGAGGATGGTGGAAATAAAAAAGAGCGTGGTTGAGAGAGAGAAGAGGGTGTTTTGAAAATGGTTTGGGCACTGGATGAGAATGAGTGAGGGAAAGATTGACAAGAGGATATATGTGTCGGAGGTGGGAGGAAAGAGGAGAAGAGGGAGACCAAATGGAGGTGGAAAAGATGGAGTGAAAAGATTTTTGTGTGATCGGGGCCTGAACTTGCAGGTAGGAGGGTTGAAAGGAGGGCAAGGAATAGAGTTGAATTGGGAGCGATGTGGTATACAGGGGGGTTGACGTTGCTGTCAGTGGATTGAATATAAGGGAATGTGTAGCGTCGTGGTAAAACCATGGAAAGCTGTGTAGGTATGTATATTTGCGTGTGTGGACGTGTGTATGTACATGTGTATGAGGGGGGATTGGGCCATTTCTTTCGTCTGTTTCCTTGCGCTACCTCGCAAACGCGGGAGACAGCGACAAAGTATAAAAAAAATAAAAAATATTATATATATATATAGATATACATATATCGTCCGATCAGGGAAGTTAAGCAAAGGTTGGGTTCTGGTTAGTACTTGGATGTGTGACCCGTTCTGGGAACACCAGATGTGTTATCCCTGGGATAGGGAAGAAAGAATTACTTGGCCACGTTATTCCTGCGTGTCGTACAAGGCGACTAAAAGGGTAGGGAGCAGAAGCCGGAAAATCTTTACTTCATTTTTCTCTCTTTTCCAAAAGACGGAACAGAGAGACATAAAGTTATTGTAAAGATGTAAACTAATATAAGGATATTAGAATGAATGGAGATAGGATGTAGCTGAAACAAGGAGTAATGAAGACTAAGGTGCAATGAAGTTTATTCTGTAGTGGAAGATAAATGTATATGTTAAAATTTGTATTGAACATCAGTAGTAATGATAATGATTGGAAGAGTGTAGTGACGTGAGGGTTTAGTTGGGGAGTGTGACAATTGCCTTTTACAATGATGATAAAGGAGGCAACACAATGAGGAACACAAACTTTCAAAGTACGTTCCAAGTCAGAACTTTGAACTAAGTTCGCGTAAACAGAAAGATGATGTTAGATGAGAGTGTAGCGTAGAAGAAGTAGTGATGATTAAGGATATTTTCATAGATAGGTGTAGTGAGAAAAAGAATGTAGTGAAGATACGAATGATAGTAAAGATAAGGTTTATCAAATAGTAAAGTTTATTCAAAATGGATTATGTAGTGAAGATAAGAACTACTTTTGTGAACATTTCTGGCGTACATGATGATGGTATGGTAGAAATATCGGTGTAGTGAAGATGAGGGTATAGTGTAGATATAATTAAGTGTAAATAAGCTAGTAGTGAAGATACACGTTAGTGATAGAGGGCAATATGATATATATCAATACAGAATTAGGTATCCTTCACCATAAAACTGAAGTGTCCACCATTTTTATGCTTTGGAGCTGGAAGAAATCTCGGCCATAGAGTTTAAGATCTCTAATTCTTTATTTTTCACTACTTGCCAACCTTTGTTTGGTATATGATATATACAATTACAAAGTAAGGCATCTTCCTACAAAAACTGAACTTGTCCATTATTTCTATTGCTCTTGAACTGGTAGAAATCACGGCTAGACTTTTCTCTGAATTCTTTATCTTCACTGCAACTAAATTGTCCGCATGTTTACTGCTCTTGGAGCTGATAGAAAAATACAGATATTAACAATTGGGTATTTTCAAACAAAACTGAATAGTAGCCATATTTACGCTTTCATCTCGTATGAAATCACGACATAGATTTGAATTATCTCTAGTGCTTTATCTTCAGTACTTGACACCACTTAGATAGGATTATGGTACATACAAGTCAATTGGGCATCTTCACTAAAACTGAATTGTCCACCATATCTATTGCACTTGAGCTGGTAGAAATCACGGCCATAGAGTTTTTCTCTTCATTCTTTATCTTCATTATTTGGACACAATTGCATATATTAATATGATAAATATAATACAAATTGGGCATCATTGAAAACTGAATTGCCCGCGATTATTTACTGCTCTTGAGTAGGTAGAATTCACGACATAGGTGCTTTATTAATTTCTTAATCTTCCTACTTGGACAGATTAGAAAAATATACGACAATATACAATTGGGGTATCTTTCATACAACAGGAATTCACCCGACATATTTACTGCTCTTGAGGCAGTACAAATCCCGGCACAGAGTTTATCTCAATTCTTTATCTTCCACTATATATATGAAGTAGGTAGACAGCGATAAGCATAAAAGAAATTAAAAATATAAAAAGATTTACATACTATAATAATATATATATTTATATATAATATATATATTTATATATATATATATTTTAATAAAAATAAAAATATATTTATATATAAATCTAATATATATATTATATATGATATATATATTATATATTATATATTTTGTATATATATATATATAGGTATATTATATATATATATATTTTTATATTATATATTATATAATATATATGTATATATTATATATATAATTATATTTATTATATATAAATAATATATATATATATTATATATATATATATTTATATATATATAAAATATATATTATTAACTATATATATATATATTATATATATATATATATATATATATATATATATAATATATGTATATATATATATATTATAATATACATATATATATATGTATATATTAATATATATATTATATTTATATATATATATAACTCTAATGAGATGTTGAGGAAAATGTTGTGGTGTGTGGGGTGGTTTGATCGAGTAAGTAACGTAAGGGTAAGAGAGATGTTGTGGAATAAAAAGAGCGTGGTTGAGAGAGCAGAAGAAGGGTGTTTTGAAATGGTTTGGGCACATGGAGAGAATGTGTGAGAGAGATTGACCAAGAGGAATAATGTGT
>NC_092242.1:37992838-38000155 GCF_036320965.1 Panulirus ornatus
ACAAAGATGAGTAGGAGGTCAGTGAGAAGAGTAAACGCAAGAAGAAAATGAAACTTTCCTTGGGAAAATCAGAATAATCCTCAGGAATCCTTCAAGTATATAAGACAAAGAGAAAGTATAGAAGGAATGTAGACTATTACGAAACGAACACGACACACTAACTACTGACGACAAGGAAATGGTGCATCTAAGTTATTCTTTTTAATTCGTATTCCAAATTGAAGAAGAAAAACATCTCAAATATCCCACAACCAGTGAAACTGAAAATGTATTCAAGGATCAGATGAGAAGAGTTTGGAACAAGAGATGAAGGTTAGAGAAATAAAGTTCTTTGTTAGTACTTGAAACTGGGCCAATTAAATCATAACCAATTCCAGCGGCCCAACCCACCCCACATTCCCCCACAACCCACACCCCACATCCCACATAACTTAACTCCAAGATTTGGAAGGTCAGGAGACACAGCTGTTATACACATAACATAAATATTCCAATAAATCTCTGTCGGATGGTCAGGTGCCAACAAACCAACTGACTGGGAAGCGAAAAAACAACTTCTGACTCACTACCAAGTCTCTCATCTCTCAAAGACTGCATACTTTGCTCCCCTGTCTCAAAACTCTTGGCATTCATCTCCCTAACCCCGTTCCTGAAAACAAATTAAAACAACCTATGGAGACATCACGCCACCCTCTGCCGCCAAACCGACATTTCACTGGGATAACCAACCACTTTCCTCTCTTCCTACTCGTATACATACTCTACCAAGCCTTCTTTACTACATCATTTGTAAAACTTATCACTGCTTCTCGCCAGCTTACCTCCCATAGGCATATTAGTCTTATTAACGTTTCCCACAAATCTTCTCTATCAACTTCTATTATGTACTTCTCCAGCTCCATTAAATGTTATACAACTCCATTGTTTGTCAAAGGATTTCTAGCATACATTCTTCAAAGCAAATACCTGATCCACATACCCTCTCCCAAACTTCTGAAACCACATTTGCCCCTTCCCCAGCCCCGGATGCTGGTGGACATTTTTATACCTTCTAAATTTAAAATTTTACCCTCTCATATGTTTTTCCCGGGAAATTTAACTCAACAAATTTAATGCCTCTGTAAATTGAAACTAAACCTTTTAAATCCCCCTTTGCCTTTGTACAGGGGGCAAATGTATGCATTTCCGCCAACTCTCCAACTTCCACCATAAACCATACATACTTTTGGAATTTTCCTTTTACCAACCAGCAACTTAAAAAAGGCCCCCCCCCCCTTTTTGAAAAATTTCCCACTGCAAAAAATCACCCCAAAAACCCCCCAACCCTTTCCCCGGGGGTTTTTTAATTTTTCCCGAAAAGCTTTCCCCCTTTCCTTCTCTGTTTCCCGGGACCATTCCCCCTGCCCAAACTCTTTCGCAAAACCACCCCCCCCCAAAAAAAACCTATTTCTCCCAACAACTATCAAACCTTTCAAAAAACCCTTTCAAAATACTCCCCCCATTTTTCCCTTTAAAATTTTTTTATTTATTTTTTATTATTTTCCCTTTTTGCCCCATTCACCGATTTTTCCTTATGTTTGGTTTTACACCCGCCCCATATAATTATATATATATATTAAAATTAAAATTATATTAAAATTTTATAAATATATATATATATATATATATTTATTTTGGGGTGTGGTGTGTGTGGTTTTTGGGGTGTGTGTGTGTGTGTGTGGGCCCGAGGGGGAAAAAAGGGAGGAGAAGTGGGGGGACCAAATTGGGGGTGGGGGATGGAGTAAAAAGTTTTGAGGGGATGGGGGCCTGAAACATGCAGGGGGGTTTAAAAGGCGTGCAAGGAATGGGGGGAAATTGGAACGATGTGGAACCCGGGGGTGGGCCCGGTTGCCAAAGGGTTTGGGAACCCAAAGGGCCCAGGGAAAAGGCCCCGGGGGTTTTTGGGAAAAAAGGGGGGGGGGAAAGGGGGTTTTTTGGGGGGGGGGGGGGGGGGGGGGGGGGTGGGGGGGGGGGGGAAGTGGGGGGGGGGTGGGTTTTTGGGGGGGGGGGGGAATTAATAAAAAGAGGTTTTGGTTGTAAGTTTGTGGTTTTTTGGGTTTTGGTGATTACCTTAGGGTTTGGGGGGGAAAAAAAAAGGGGGGGGGCCATTTCTTTTTGGTGGCGGGGGGATAAAGGGTTTGGTTAAGGGCGGGAAATTTTAAAAATATTTTCATATATATTTTAATATATTTTTTTTTTTTTTTTTTTTTTTTTTTTTTTTTTTTTTTTTTTTTTTTATTTTGTCGCCTTTCTCCCCCCGGTTTTGCAAAGGTTTAGCCCCCAAGGAAAAAAAAGAAAAGAAAGGGCCCCAAACCCCCCCCCCCCCCCCCTTTACCATGTCCCTACACACGTCCACACACGCAAATTACATCCCTACACAGCTTTCCTTTGGTTTTTAACCCCCGGGACCTTCACATCCCTTGCTTCAATCCACTGACAGCACTTTAAAACCCTGTTACCCATTGACCCCAATTTCATTTCTATTTCTTCCCCTCCTTTCACCCTCCTCATGTTAAAGACCCCGATCACACAAAAAAACTTTTTCACCCCCATCTTTCCACCCCCCAATTTGGTCTCCCCTTCTCCTTGTTCCCCCCCACCTCCGCACATATATCCTCTTGGTCAATCTCTCCTCACCTTTATTTCTTTCCCTGTGCCCAAACCATTTCAAAAAACCCTCTTCTGCTCTCTCCCACGCTTTTTTATTCCACACATCTTCTTACCCTTCCCTTACTTAAATCGATCAAACCACCTCACACCACACATTGTCCCCAAACATTTAATTTTCCCGCAAATCCATCCTCCTGCGCACTTCCCCATCCATAAACCCCCGGGCCCCGCAACCCTACAAAATTTTTGGAAACCCCTATTCCCCCAAAAATACCCCCTTTTTGCTTTCCGAGATAGTGTTCTCGACTTCCAAAATTTTTCAAGGGTCCCCGAATTTTCGCCCCCTTTCCCCCCCCCCATGACCACTTCCGCTTCCCCTGGGTTTCCCTCCCCCTGACAGATCCAAATATTATATAATATAAAATAAATAAAAAAAAAAAAAAAATAATAATATATATATTATTTATTATATATATATTTTATAAATTATATTATTTATATATATATAAAAGGCAGTGGGGGGGAGGGTCAAGTCAATTTTGGGGGGTGGGTTTAATGGAGAAAAACTGGAGGAAGTGAAGTGTTTTAAAAAATTGGGGGGGGATCTGTCCCCGCGGGTGGAACCCTGGAACGGAAAGTGGATCATAGGGGGGGGGGGGGCGAAAATTTGGGAGCCTTGAAAAATGTGGGGGAAAATCGAGAACAATTTTCTCGGAAAGCAAAAATGGGTATGTTTTTAGGGAAAAAGTGGTTTCCCAAAAAAGTTGTATGGTTTTGGGGGCGTTTGGGGGATGGATAAAATGAGGAGGGGGATGGGGTTTTGTGGAAATGGGGGTTTTGAGGACAATTTTGTGGTTTTGAGGTGGGTTTTATCGGTAAAAACGTAAGGGGAAAAGAGATTGTGGAAAAAAAAAGAAAGGGGGTTGAGAAGCGAAGAGGGTGTTTTTAAAAAGGTTTGGGAAAATGGAGAGAATGAGTGAGGGAAAATTGCCCCAAAAGGATATATGTGTCGGAGGGGGGAGGGAACCCAGGAAAGAGGGAGACCAAATTGGAGGGAAAAAATTGGGGTGAAAAAAATTTTTTTTGTGATCGGGGCCCTGGGAACCCGCAGGAGGGGGAAAAAGGGGGGGCAAGAAAAAGATTGAATTGGGGGTCTGTGGTTACAGGGGTTGACGTGCTGTCCCGTGGATTGAAGCAAGGCATGTGAAACCTTCCCGGGGTTTAAACCAAAGGAAAGCTGTGTAGGTATGTATATTGCGTTTTGTGGACCTGTGTATGTCATGGTTAAGGGGGGGGGGGGGGTTGGGCCATTTTTTTCGTCTGTTTCCTTTCGCTAAACCCCGCAAACCCCGGGGGGACAGCGACAAAATATAAAAAAAAAAAAAAAAAAAAAAAAAAATATATAATTATATAAAAAAAAATATTAAAAAATATATATATATAAATATAAAATATAAATTTTTATATAAATATTTTTTTTTTTATTTTACTTTGCGCTGTCTCCCCTTTTGCGAGGTAGCACAAAGGAAAAAGAAGAAAGAATGGGCCCAACCCCCCCACATACACATAATATACATAAAAGCCACAAAAGCCCATAAAATACCTATACATTTCAACATATATATAAATAAAAATAATATATATATAAATATAAAATTAAATAATATATATATATTTTTAATAAAATTTTTATTGAATCTATATTTATTGTACTTTGCCCCTCCCTTTCCCGGGTTTTACCCGGGTAGCGAAAGTATACAAAAACGAAACCCATGGCTCAACCCACCCCCCAAACAGATGTAAATACAAAACCCCCACACACCCCATCACTCCCCTATACATTTAAAACATCCCTATATATACATATCCGGGGAACATATACATATGTAATAAAGGGCCCATATTCAAAACATGCTCCCTTTACCCCATTCCGCTGCCCCCCCCTTCAAATAAAATGGCAAAGGTTTACTTTCGTTCACATTTCCAAGATAGAGATCGCCCTTTTGTAATGCACCCCCCCAGGGCTCCCTTTTCCACATCCGGGCCCCCAAAAAAACATTCCAGGGTTTTAACCCAGAAAACTCACATCCCCTAGTTCAATCCACCGCAGCACTTTGCCCCGGTTTATACCAAATAGTTCCAGTTCACTCTTTTTCCCTTGCACGCCTTTCACCCTGCACTTTTCAAGCCCCGATCACTAAAAAGTCTTTTAATTCTATCCTTCCCCCTCCAGTTTGGTCCCCCCATTTTCTCGTCCCCCCCTTTTTCTCAGACACATATACCCCCCCCCTTTTTTGTTAATCTTCCCTCACTCTTTCCCTCTCCTTTGGAGACCAAACCATTTAAAAACCACCCTCTTTGCCTTCATCCACACTTTTTTTATTACCACACATTCTCTTACCCTTTTCATTACTTACTCAAACAAACCCCCTAAACCCCCAAATATTGCCCCAAAATTATTTCTTTTCCCAAAACACATCCACCCTCCCCCTTTTATAACCTATCTATCCCCCATCCCTTTTACAACAATATAACATATTTGGGAAAACCAACTATTCCCTCAAACATCCCCAATTTTGTTTCTCCGAGAAAAAAGGGTTCCCCGCCTTCCACACTTCTTAAAAACGCCCCCAAGAACCTTTGCCCACTCCCCCCCCCTGGGACTCTTTTTCTGTTTTCCAGGGGAATATCCCTCCCAAATCCACCCAGTTTATCAAAAACCCATTCACTTCCCCATTTTTTTTCCCCACCCCAAACTTCCTTCCCAATTGACTTGTCCCTCAACCCTACTGAACCAAATTTGTCGGGCTTTTATTCACTTTTTACTCTCAACTTTTTTTTTTCCCACATTTTTAATAAACTTCCCCAATTTCCCTGCAGTTTCCCCACACAAACCCCCCCACCAGCGCTGTATCATCAGCGAAAACAACTGACTCATTTTTCCAACCCCTTCCCCTCCACAACAACTTCATACTTCCCTTTTTTTCCCAAAAACCCCTTTTTGAAATTCACCTCCCAAACAACCCCTCCATTAAAAAATTAAAAAAACCATGGGGGACATCACAAAACCCCTGCCGAAAAACCTAAATTCATGAGAACCAATCACTTTCCTCTCTTCCAAACGTACACTCTTGCTTCCCGATGAAAACTTCTAAAGCTTTTTAAGCAACGTCCCTCCCACACCAAATATTTTTTAATACCTTCCCCCAGGCTCTCTATCACCTTTTATTAGATGCCTTCTCTAGATCCAAAAAAGTTACATACAAATTCCATTTTTTTTTTCAAGTTTTTTCTCAAAAACCCCATTTTAAAAAGAAAAAGGACATGTTTCCACACACCCTTTCTATACTTGAAAACCGCACTGCTTTTCCCCCAATTCTGTTGCTCTCTACATGCCTTCACCCTCTCATTTCCAATACCCTCCCCCATATGATTTCCCAAAGGAATACTCAAAAAATTTTATCCTCTGTAATTTAAAAACACCCCCATACCCCCTTTGCTTTGAAACAATGGAAACTATGAATGTTTTCCTTCCCCCCAGCCCCTCGGGGCATTCACCATAAAACCATACATTCGCCCTGAAAATCCTCCCCAAAAATTTAAAAAACACAATCACCCCCCCTTTAAAAAAAATCCTAAGCAATACCCTTAAAACCATTCAAAAAGGGTTTAAAAATTACTCACTCCATCTCCCTTCCCCCTTCAGCATATTTGTTAAAACCCCCCCTTTTTTCCCCCTTTCAGGGTTTTTTCTCATTTGTTCCTTGTCTTACTCATTTTTTTCCTCCTTCCACAAAATTTTTTATCCTCCAAAAAATTTTATGTTGTGGGTGGGAAAAAGGCCATTCTTTCTTTCAATTTTCCTTGCCTCCCCTCGCAAACGGGGAAGAAAAGCGAATAATTTTCTAAAAAAGAAAAAAATAATTTTATAGATTAATAAAATTTTTAATTATTATTTTTTAATTATTTTATTATTATTTTTATTTTTGGGTTGTTGTTGTTGTTGTTTTTGTTTTTGTTTTGTTGTTTTATTATTATACCTGTCACTTTCCCCCGCGTTAGCGAGGTAGCGCAAGGAAAAGACGAAAAAAAGGCCCACCCCACCCAAATACATATGTATATACATACACGTCCACACACACACACATATACATCCCTAAAAATTTAAACTTTAAAATATATACATCCCCAAATATTTTTTTAAAATGTACACATGTACAAATTCATACTTGCTGCCTTTATTCTTTTCCCCCCCGCCACCCCCCCCAAAAGAAATGACAACCCCCCCCCCCTGCACACGCGCGGGGTACGCAAAAGGAAAAGACAAAAAAGGCCACATTCTTTTCCACTCAGTCTCAGCTTATGTATAATGCACCAAAACCACAGATCCCTTTCCCCACCAGCCCCAAAAAAATTTTTCAGGGTTTTAAACCCCGACGTTCCATCCCCGGTTCAATCCTTAAAAAAACACTCGCCCTCGGTATACCACATTTTTCCAAAATTCATTTCTATTCCTTTGCACGCCTTTCACCCCCCAACCTCGTTTCACTAAAAATCTTTTTCACTCCACCCTCCATCTAAAATTTGGTCCCCCACCCCCTCGTTCCCCCCGTCGGGGACATTTATCCTCTTTGTAAAATCGCCCCTAAACCTTTCCTTCCATGTGAC
>NC_092242.1:38000255-38031596 GCF_036320965.1 Panulirus ornatus
CCCTGACCACCAAAAAACACCACAGGTCCGTACCTGTGTCGATTTCAGGTTCAGGAGAGCAACCCGAAATATTTAGGTATTTTATCTCAAGAACTTTATTTGGCCCTTTATGACCACCTAAAACACACAGCTCCGTACCTGTGTCAAATTTATGTTCAGGAGAGGAACCCAAAGTTACATGGGTATTTTATCTCAAGAACTTCATTTGCCCCATATGACCACCTAAAACACCACAGGTCCGTGCCTGTGTTGATTATAGGTTCAGGAGAGCAACCCAAAGTACTTAGGTATTTTACCTCAAAAACTTCATTCGGACCTCATGACCACCTAAAACACCATAGGCCCGTACCTGTGTCGATTTTAGGCTCAGGAAAGCACCCCGAAATATTCAGGTATTCAATCTCACCAACTTCATTTGGCCCTTATGACCACCTAAAACACCACAGGTCCATACCTATGTTAATTCTAGGTTCAGTACAGCAACCCAAAGTACTTATGTATCTTATCTCAAGAACTTCATTCAGACCTTATGACCACCTAAAACACCACAGGTCCGTACCTGTGTCAATTTTAGGTTCAAGAGGGCACACCGAATGACTTGGGGATTTTATCTCAAGAAATTCATTTGGCCCCCATAAACCCCTTAAACACCACAGGTCCGTACCTGTGTCGATTTTAGGTTCAGGAGAGCACTGAAAATTAATTGGGCATTTTATATCAAGAACTTCATATGGTCCGCATGACCACCTTAAACACCAGAGGTCCGTACCTGTGTCAATTTTAGGTTCAGGAGAGCAACCCAAAGTACTTGGGCATTTTATCTCAAGAACTTCATTTTGCCCCCAAGACCACCAAAAACCCCACAGGTCCATACCTGTGTCCATATTAGGTTGAGGACAACACCCCATATTGATTGGATATTTTATTTGAAGAACTTCATTTGGCTCCCATGAACCCCTTAAACACTACAGGTCCGAACCTGTGTCGATTTAAGGTTCAGTAGAGCAACCCAAAGTAATTGGGTATTTTATCTCAAGAACTTCATTTGGCCCCGATGACCACCAAAAACACCACATGTCCGTACCTGTGTCGATTTCAGGTTCAGGAGAGCACCCCGAAATATTTAGGTATTTTATCTCAAGAATTTTATTTGGCCCTTATTACCACCTAAAACACCACAGGTCCGTACCTGAGTCAAATTTATGTTCAGGAGAGAAACCCAAAGTACATGGGTATTTTATCTCAAGAAATTCATATGCCCCATATGACCACCTAAAACACCACAGGTCTGTACCTGTGTTGATTATAGGTTTAGGAGAGCAACCCAAAGTACTTAGGTATTTTACCTCAAAAACGTCATTCGGACCTCATAACCACCTAAAACACCATAGGCCCGTACCTGTGTCGATTTTAGGCTCAATAAAGCACGCTGAAATATTTAGGTATTCTATCTCAGCAACTTCATTTGGCCCTTATAACCACCTGAAACACCACAGGTCCATACCTGTGTTGATTCTAGGTTCAGGACAGCAACCCAAAGTACTTAGGTATCTTATCTCAAAAACTTCATTCAGACCTTATGACCACCAAAAACACCATAGGTCCGTACCTGTGTCAATTTTAGGTTCAGGAGAGCACCCCGAATGACTTGGGGATTTTATCTCAAGAAATTCATTTGGCCCCCATGAACCCCTTAAACTCCACAGGTCCGTACCTGTGTCGATTTTAGGTTCAGTAGAGCAACCCAAAGTACTTGAGTATTTTATCTCAAGAACTTCATTTGGCCCCCATGACCACCAAAAACACCACATGTCCGTACCTGTGTCGATTTCAGGTTCAGGAGAGCACCTCGAAATATTTAGGTATTTTATCTCAAGAATTTTATTTGGCCCTTATGACCACCTAAAACACCACAGGTCCGTACCTGAGTCAAATTTATGTTCAGGAGAGAAACCCAAAGTACATGGGTATTTTATCTCAAGAAATTCATATGCCCCATATGACCACCTAAAACACCACAGGTCCGTACCTGTGTTGATTATAGGTTTACCAGGAGAGCAACCCAAAGTACTTAGGTATTTTACCTCAAAAACTTCATTCGGACCTCATAACCACCTAAAACAACATAGGCCCGTACCTGTGTCGATTTTAGGCTCAATGAAGCACGCTGAAATATTTAGGTATTCTATCTCAGCAACTTCATTTGGCCCTTATGACCACCTAAAACACCACAGGTCCATACCTGTGTTGATTCTAGGTTCAGGACAGCAACCCAAAGTACTTAGGTATCTTATCTCAAGAACTTCATTCAGACCTTATGACCACCAAAAACACCATAGGTCCGTACCTGTGTCAATTTTAGGTTCAGGAGAGCACCCCGAATGACTTGGGGATTTTATCTCAAGAAATTCATTTGGCCCCCATGAACCCCTTAAACACCACAGGTCCGTACCTGTGTCGATTTTAGGTTCAAGAGAGCACCGAAAATTACTTAGGCATTTTATCTCAAGAACTTCATATGGTCCGCATGACCACCTTAAACACCACAGGTCCGTACCTGTGTCAATTTCAGGTTCAGGAGAGCAACCCAAAGTACTTGGGTATTTTGTCTCAAGAACTTCATTTTGCCCCCAAGACCACCAAAAACACCACAGGTCCGTACCTGTGTCGATTTCAGGTTCAGGACAGCACACCGAAATATTTAGGTATTTTATCTCAAAAACTTTATTTGACCCTTATGACCACCTACAACACCATAGGTCCGTACCTGTGTCAAATTTATGTTCAGGAGAGCAACCCAAGGTACATGGGTATTTTATCTCAAGAACTTCATTTGCCCCATATGACCACCTAAAACATGACAGGTCCGTACCTGTGTTGATTATAGGTTCAGGAGAGCAACCCAAAGTACTTAGGAATTTTACCTCAAAAACTTCATTTGGACCTTATGACCACCTAAAACACCATAGGCCCGTACCTGTGTCGATTTTAGGCTCAGGAAAGCACCACGAAATATTTAGGTATTCTATCTCACCAACTTCATTTGGCCCTTATGACCACCTAAAAGAGCACAGGTCCATACCTGTGTTGATTCTAGGTTCAGGACAGTAACCCAAAGTACTTAGGTATCTTATCTAAAGAACTTCATTCAGACCTTATGACCACCTAAAACACCAAAGGTCCATACCTGTGTCAATTTTAGGTTCAGGAGAGCACCCCTAATTACTTGGGGATTTTATCTCAAGAAATTCATTTGGCCCCCATGAACCCCTTAAACACCACAGGTCCGTAAATCTGTCGATTTTAGGTTCAGGAGAGCACCGAAAATTACTTGGGCATTTTATCTCAAGAACTTCATTTGGTCCGCATGACCACATTAAACACCACAGGTCCGTACCTGTGTCAATTTTAGGTTCAGGAGAGCAACCCAAAGTACTTGGGTATTTTATCTCAAGAACTTCATTTTGCCCCCAAGACCACCAAAAACCCCACAGGTCCATACCTGTGTCCATATTAGGTTCAGGACAACACCCCATATTGCTTGGGTATTTTATCGGAAGAACTTCATTTGGCTCCCATGACCCACTTAAACACTACAGGTCCGTACCTGTGTCGATTTTAGGTTCAGTAGAGCAACCCAAAGTACTTGAGTATTTTATCTCAAGAACTTCATTTGGCCCCCATGACCACCAAAAACACCACAGGTCCGTACCTGTGTCGATTTCAGGTTCAGGAGAGCAACCTGAAATATTTAGGTATTTTATCTCAAGAACTTTATTTGGCCCTTATGACCACCTAAAACACCACAGCTCCGTACCTGTGTCAAATTTATGTTCAGGAGAGCAACCCAAAGTACATGGGTATTTTATCTCAAGAACTTCATTTGCCCCATATGACCACCTAAAACACCACAGGTCCGTACCTGTGTTGATTATAGGTTCAGGAGAGCAACCCAAAGTACTTAGGTATTTTTACCTCAAAAACTTCATTCGGACCTCATGACCACCTAAAACACCATAGGCCCATACCTGTGTCGATTTTAGGCTCAGGAAAGCACCCCGAAATATTTAGGTATTCTATCTCACCAACTTCATATGGCCCTTATGACCACCTAAAAGAGCAAAGGTCCAAACGTTTGTTGATTCTAGGTTCAGGACAGCAACCCAAAGTACTTAGGTATCTTATATCAAGAACTTCATTCAGACCTTATGACCACCTAAAACACCACAGGTCCGTACCTGTGTCAATTTTAGGTTCAGGAGAGCACCCCGAATTACTTGGGGATTTTATCTCAAGAAATTCATTTGGCCCCCATGAACCCCTTAAACACCACAGGTCCGTACCTGTGTCGATTTTAGGTTCAGGAGAGCACCGAAAATTACTTGGGCATTTTATATCAAGAACTTCATATGGTCCGCATGACCACCTTAAACACCACAGGTACGTAACTGTGTCAATTTTAGGTTCAGGAGAGCAACCCAAAGTACTTGGGTATTTTATCTCAAGAACATCATTTTGCCCCCAAGACCACCAAAAACCCCACAGGTCCATACCTGTGTCCATATTAGGTTCAGGACAACACCCCATATTGATTGGGTATTTTATTGGAAGAACTTCATTTGGCTCCCATGACCCCCTTAAACACTACAGGTCCGAACCTGTGTCGATTTTAGGTTCAGTAGAGCAACCCAAAGTACTTGAGTATTTTATCTCAAGAACTTCATTTGGCCCCCATGACCACCAAAAACACCACAGGTCCGTACCTGTGTCGATTTCAGGTTCAGGAGAGCAACCTGAAATATTTAGGTATTTTATCTCAAGAACTTTATTTGGCCCTTATGACCACCTAAAACACCACAGCTCCGTACCTGTGTCAAATTTATGTTCAGGAGAGCAACCCAAAGTACATGGGTATTTTATCTCAAGAACTTCATTTGCCCCATATGACCACCTAAAACACCACAGGTCCGTACCTGTGTTGATTATAGGTTCAGGAGAGCAACCCAAAGTACTTAGGTATTTTACCTCAAAAACTTCATTTGGACCTCATGACCACCTAAAACACCATAGGCCCATACCTGTGTCGATTTTAGGCTCAGGAAAGCAACCCGAAATATTTAGGTATTCTATCTCACCAACTTCATATGGCCCATATGACCACCTAAAACACCACAGGTCCATACATTTGTTGATTCTAGGTTCAGGACAGCAACCCAAAGTACTTAGGTATCTTATCTCAAGAACTTCATTCAGACCTTATGACCACCTAAAACACCACAGGTCCGTACCTGTGTCAATTTTAGGTTCAGGAGAGCACCCCGAATTACTTGGGGATTTTATCTCAAGAAATTCATTTGGCCCCCATGAACCCCTTAAACACCACAGGTCCGTACCTGTGTCGATTTTAGGTTCAGGAGAGCACCAAAAATTACTTGGGCATTTTATATCAAGAACTTCATATGGTCCGCATGACCACCTTAAACAACACAGGTCCGTACCTGTGTCAATTTTAGTTTCAGGAGAGCAACCCAAAGTACTTAGGTATTTTATCTCAAGAACTTCATTTTGCCCCCAAGACCACCAAAAACCCCACAGGTCCATACCTGTGTCCATATTAGGTTCAGGACAACACCCCATATTGATTGGGTATTTTATTGGAAGAACTTCATTTGGCTCCCATGACCCCCTTAAACACTACAGGTCCGAACCTGTGTCGATTTTAGGTTCAGTAGAGCAACCCAAAGTACTTGAGTATTTTATCTCAAGAACTTCATTTGGCCCCCATGACCACCCAAAACACCACAGGTCCGTACCTGTGTCGATTTCAGGTATAGGAGAGCAAACCGAAATCTTTCTTTCTTTCATACTATTCGCCATTTCCCGCATTAGCGAGGTAGCGTTGAGAACAGAGGACTGGGCCCTTGAGGGAATATCCTCACCTGGGCCCCTTCTCTGTTCCCTCTTTTGGAAAAAAAAAAGAAAAAAAAAAAAAACGAAATATTTAGGTATTTTATCTCAAGAACTTTATTTGGCCCTTATGAATACCAAAAACACCACAGGTCCGTACCTGTGTCAAAGTTATGTTCAGGAGAGCAACCCAAAGTACATGGATATTTTATCTCAAGAACTTCATTTGTCCCATATGACCACCTAATACACCACAGGTCCGTACCTGTGTTGATTATAGGTTCAGGAGAGCAACCCAAAATACTTGGGTATTTTACCTCAAGAACTTCATTCGGACCTCATGACCACTTAAAACACCATAGGTCCGTACCTGTGTCGATTTTAGGCTCAGGAGAGCACCCCGAAATATTTAGGTATTCTATCTCACCAACTTCATTTGGACCTTATGACCACCTAAAACACCACAGGTCCGTACCTGTGTTCATTCTAGGTTCAGGACAGCAACCCAAAGTACTTAGGTATCTTATCTCAAGAACTTCATTCGGACGTTATGACCACCTAAAAGAGAACAGGTCCGTACCTGTGCCAATTTTAGGTTCAGGAGAGCACCCCGAATTATTTGGGTATTTTATCTCAAGAAATTCATTTGGCCCCCATGAACCCCTTAAACACCACAGGTCCGTACCTGTGTCGATTTTAGGTTAAGGAGAGCACCCCAAAATATTTAGGTATTTCATCTCAAGAACTTTATTTGGCTCTTATGACAACCTAAAACACCACATCTCCGTACCTGTGTCAAATTTATGTTCAGGAGAGCAACCCAAAGTACATGGGTATTTTATCTCAAGAACTTCATATGCCCCATATGACCACCTAAAACACCACAGGTCCGTACCTGTATTGATTATAGGTTTAGGAGAGCAACCCAAAGTACTTAGGTATTTTACCTCAAAAACTTCATTCGGACCTCATGACCACCTAAAACACCATAGGCCCGTACCTCTGTCGATTTTAGGCTCAGGAGAGCACAACGAAATATTTAGGAATTCTATCTCACCAACTTCATTTGGACCTTATGACCACCTAAAACACCACAGGTCCGTACCTGTGTTGATTCTAGGTTCAGGACAGCAACCCAAAGTACTTAGGTATCTTATCTCAAAAACTTCATTCAGACCTTATGACCACCTAAAACACCACAGGTCCGTACCTGTGTCAATTTTAGGTTCAGGAGAGCACCCCGAATTACTTGGGGATTTTATCTCAAGAAATTCATTTGGACCCCATGAACCCCTTAAACACCACAGGTCCGTACCTGTGTCGATTTTAGGTTCAAGAGAGCACCGAAAATTACTTGGGCATTTTATCTCAAGAACTTCATTTGGTCCGCATGACCACAATAAACACCAAAGGTCCGTACCTGTGTCAATTTTAGGTTCAGGAGAGCAACCCAAAGTACTTAGGTATTTTATCTCAAGAACTTCATTTTGCCCCCAAGACCACCAAAAACCCCACAGGTCCATACCTGTGTCCATATTAGGTTCAGGACAACACCCCATATTGATTGGGTATTTTATTGGAAGAACTTCATTTGGCTCCCATGACCCCCTTAAACACTACAGGTCCGAACCTGTGTCGATTTTAGGTTCAGTAGAGCAACCCAAAGTACTTGAGTATTTTATCTCAAGAACTTCATTTGGCCCCCATGACCACCCAAAACACCACAGGTCCGTACCTGTGTCGATTTCAGGTATAGGAGAGCAAACCGAAATCTTTCTTTCTTTCATACTATTCGCCATTTCCCGCATTAGCGAGGTAGCGTTGAGAACAGAGGACTGGGCCCTTGAGGGAATATCCTCACCTGGGCCCCTTCTCTGTTCCCTCTTTTGGAAAAAAAAAAGAAAAAAAAAAAAAACGAAATATTTAGGTATTTTATCTCAAGAACTTTATTTGGCCCTTATGAATACCAAAAACACCACAGGTCCGTACCTGTGTCAAAGTTATGTTCAGGAGAGCAACCCAAAGTACATGGATATTTTATCTCAAGAACTTCATTTGTCCCATATGACCACCTAATACACCACAGGTCCGTACCTGTGTTGATTATAGGTTCAGGAGAGCAACCCAAAATACTTGGGTATTTTACCTCAAGAACTTCATTCGGACCTCATGACCACTTAAAACACCATAGGTCCGTACCTGTGTCGATTTTAGGCTCAGGAGAGCACCCCGAAATATTTAGGTATTCTATCTCACCAACTTCATTTGGACCTTATGACCACCTAAAACACCACAGGTCCGTACCTGTGTTCATTCTAGGTTCAGGACAGCAACCCAAAGTACTTAGGTATCTTATCTCAAGAACTTCATTCGGACCTTATGACCACCTAAAAGAGAACAGGTCCGTACCTGTGCCAATTTTAGGTTCAGGAGAGCACCCCGAATTATTTGGGTATTTTATCTCAAGAAATTCATTTGGCCCCCATGAACCCCTTAAACACCACAGGTCCGTACCTGTGTCGATTTTAGGTTCAGGAGAGCACCCCAAAATATTTAGGTATTTCATCTCAAGAACTTTATTTGGCTCTTATGACAACCTAAAACACCACATCTCCGTACCTGTGTCAAATTTATGTTCAGGAGAGCAACCCAAAGTACATGTGTATTTTATCTCAAGAACTTCATATGCCCCATATGACCACCTAAAACACCACAGGTCCGTACCTGTGTTGATTATAGGTTTAGGAGAGCAACCCAAAGTACTTAGGTATTTTACCTCAAAAACTTCATTCGGACCTCATGACCACCTAAAACACCATAGGCCCGTACCTCTGTCGATTTTAGGCTCAGGAGAGCACCCCGAAATATTTAGGAATTCTATCTCACCAACTTCATTTGGACCTTATGACCACCTAAAACACCACAGGTCCGTACCTGTGTTGATTCTAGGTTCAGGACAGCAACCCAAAGTACTTAGGTATCTTATCTCAAAAACTTCATTCAGACCTTATGACCACCTAAAACACCACAGCTCCGTACCTGTGTCAAATTTATGTTCAGGAGAGCAACCCAAAGTACATGGGTATTTTATCTCAAGAACTTCATTTGCCCCATATGACCACCTAAAACACCACAGGTCCGTACCTGTGTTGATTATAGGTTCAGGAGAGCAACCCAAAGTACTTAGGTATTTTACCTCAAAAACTTCATTTGGACCTCATGACCACCTAAAACACCATAGGCCCATACCTGTGTCGATTTTAGGCTCAGGAAAGCAACCCGAAATATTTAGGTATTCTATCTCACCAACTTCATATGGCCCATATGATCACCTAAAACACCACAGGTCCATACATTTGTTGATTCTAGGTTCAGGACAGCAACCCAAAGTACTTAGGTATCTTATCTCAAGAACTTCATTCAGACCTTATGACCACCTAAAACACCACAGGTCCGTACCTGTGTCAATTTTAGGTTCAGGAGAGCACCCCGAATTACTTGGGGATTTTATCTCAAGAAATTCATTTGGCCCCCATGAACCCCTTAAACACCACAGGTCCGTACCTGTGTCGATTTTAGGTTCAGGAGAGCACCAAAAATTACTTGGGCATTTTATATCAAGAACTTCATATGGTCCGCATGACCACCTTAAACAACACAGGTCCGTACCTGTGTCAATTTTAGTTTCAGGAGAGCAACCCAAAGTACTTAGGTATTTTATCTCAAGAACTTCATTTTGCCCCCAAGACCACCAAAAACCCCACAGGTCCATACCTGTGTCCATATTAGGTTCAGGACAACACCCCATATTGATTGGGTATTTTATTGGAAGAACTTCATTTGGCTCCCATGACCCCCTTAAACACTACAGGTCCGAACCTGTGTCGATTTTAGGTTCAGTAGAGCAACCCAAAGTACTTGAGTATTTTATCTCAAGAACTTCATTTGGCCCCCATGACCACCAAAAACACCACAGGTCCGTACCTGTGTCGATTTCAGGTTCAGGAGAGCAACCCGAAATATTTAGGTATTTTATCTCAAGAACTTTATTTGGCCTTATGACCACCTAAAACACCACAGCTCCGTACCTGTGTCAAATTTATGTTCAGGAGAGCAACCCAAAGTACATGGGTATTTTATCTCAAGAACTTCATTTGCCCCATATGACCACCTAAAACACCACAGGTCCGTACCTGTGTTGATTATAGGTTCAGGAGAGCAACCCAAAGTACTTAGGTATTTTACCTCAAAACTTCATTCGGACCTCATGACCACCTAAAACACCATAGGCCCGTACCTGTGTCGATTTTAGGCTCAGGAAAGCACCCCGAAATATTTAGGTATTCAATCTCACCAACTTCATATGGCCCTTATGACCACCTAAAACACCACAGGTCCATACGTTTGTTGATTCTAGGTTCAGGACAGCAACCCAAAGTACTTAGGTATCTTATCTCAAGAACTTCATTCAGACCTTATGACCACCTAAAACACCACAGGTCCGTACCTGCGTCAATTTCAGGTTCAGGAGAGCACCCCGAATTACTTGGGGATTTTATCTCAAGAAATTCATTTGGCCCCATGAACCCCTTAAACACCACAGGTCCGTACCTGTGTTGATTTTAGGTTCAGGAGAGCACCAAAAATTACTTGGGCATTTTATATCAAGAACTTCATATGGTCCGCATGACCACCTTAAACACCACAGGTCCGTACCTGTGTCAATTTTAGGTTCAGGAGAGCAACCCAAAGTACTTGGGTATTTTATCTCAAGAACTTCATTTTGCCCCCAAGACCACCAAAAACCCCACAGGTCCATACCTGTGTCCATATTAGGTTCAGGACAACACCCCATATTGATTGGGTATTTTATTGGAAGAACTTCATTTGGCTCCCATGACCCCCTTAAACACTACAGGTCCGAACCTGTGTCGATTTTAGGTTCAGTAGAGCAACCCCAAAGTACTTGGGTATTTTATCTCAAGAACTTCATTTGGCCCCCATGACCACCAAAAACACCACAGGTCCGTACCTGTGTCGATTTCAGGTTCAGGAGAGCACCCCGAAATATTTAGGTATTTTATCTCAAGAACTTTATTTGGATCTTATGACCACCTAAAACACCACAGCTCCGTACCTGTGTCAAATTTATGTTCAGGAGAGCAACCCAAAGTACATGGGTATTTTATCTCAAGAACTTCATTTGCCCCATATGACCACCTAAAACACCACAGGTCCGTACCTGTGTTGATTATAGGTTTAGGAGAGCAACCCAAAGTACTTAGGTATTTTACCTCAAAAACTTCATTCGGACCTCATGACCACCTAAAACACCATAGGCCCGTACCTGTGTCGATTTTAGGCTCAGGAGAGCACCCCGAAATATTTAGGAATTCTATCTCACCAACTTCATTTGGCCCTTATGACCACCTAAAACACCACAGGTCCATACCTGTGTTGATTCTAGGTTCAGGACAGCAACCCAAAGTACTTAGGTATCTTATCTCAAAACTTCATTCAGACCTTATGACCACCTAAAACACCACAGGTCCGTACCTGTGTCAATTTTAGGTTCAGGAGAGCACCCCGAATTACTTGGGGATTTTATCTCAAGAAATTCATTTGGACCCCATGAACCCCTTAAACACCACAGGTCCGTACCTGTGTCGATTTTAGGTTCAGAGAGCACCGAAAATTACTTGGGCATTTTATCTCAAGAACTTCATTTGGTCCGCATGACCACAATAAACACCACAGGTCCGTACCTGTGTCAATTTTAGGTTCAGGAGAGTAACCCAAAGTACTTCGGTATTTTATCTCAAGAACTTCATTTTGCCCCCAAGACCACCAAAAACCCCACAGGTCCATACCTGTGTCCATATTAGGTTCAGGACAACACCCCATATTGATTGGGTATTTTATTGGAAGAACTTCATTTGGCTCCCATGACCCCCTTAAACACTACAGGTCCGTACCTGTGTCGATTTTAGGTTCAGTAGAGCAACCCAAAGTACTTGAGTATTTTATCTCAAGAACTTCATTTGGCCCCCATGACCACCAAAAACACCACAGGTCCGTACCTGTGTCGATTTCAGGTTCAGGGGAGCAACCCGAAATATTCAGGTATTTTATCTCAAGAACTTTATTTGGCCCTTATGACCACCTAAAACACCACAGCTCCGTACCTGTGTCAAATTTATGTTCAGGAGAGCAACCCAAAGTACATGGGTATTTTATCTCAAGAACTTCATTTGCCCCATATGACCACCTAAAACACCACAGGTCCGTACCTGTGTTGATTATAGGTTCAGGAGAGCAACCCAAAGTACTTAGGTATTTTACCTCAAAAACTTCATTCGGACCTCATGACCACCTAAAACACCATAGGCCCGTACCTGTGTCGATTTTAGGCTCAGGAAAGCACCCCGAAATATTTAGGTATTCTATCTCACCAACTTCATTTGGCCCTTATGACCACCTAAAACACCACAGGTCCATACCTGTGTTGATTCTAGGTTCAGGACAGCAACCCAAAGTACTTAGGTATCTTATCTCAAGAACTTCATTCAGACCTTATGACCACCTAAAACACCACAGGTCCGTACCTGTGTCAATTTTAGGTTCAGGAGAGCACCCCGAATTACTTGGGGATTTTATCTCAAGAAATTCATTTGGCCCCCATGAACCCCTTAAACACCACAGGTCCGTACCTGTGTCGATTTTAGGTTCAGGAGAGCACCGAAAAATTACTTGGCATTTTATCTCAAGAACTTCATATGGTCCGCATGACCACCTTAAACACCACAGGTCCGTACCTGTGTCAATTTTAGGTTCAGGAGAGCAACCCAAAGTACTTGGGTATTTTATCTCAAGAACTTCATTTTGCCCCCAAGACCACCAAAAACCCCACAGGTCCATACCTGTGTCCATTGGTTCAGGACAAAACCCCATATTGCTTGGGTATTTTATCAGAACTTCATTTGGCTCCCATACCCCCTTAAACACTACAGGTCAATACCTGTGTCGATTTTAGGTTCAGTACAGCAACCCAAAGTACTTGAGTATTTTATCTCAAGAACTTCATTTGGCCCCCATGACCACCAAAAACACCACAGGTCCGTACCTGTGTCGATTTCAGGTTCAGGAGATCAACCCGAAATATTTAGGTATTTTATTTCAAGAACTTTATTTGGCCCTTATGACCACCTAAAACACCACAGCTCCGTACCTGTGTCAAATTTATGTTCAGGAGAGCAACCCAAAGTACATGGGTATTTTATCTCAAGAACTTCATTTGCCCCATATGACCACCTAAAACACCACAGGTCCGTACCTGTGTTGATTATAGGTTCAGGAGAGCAACCCAAAGTACTTGGGTATTTTACCTCAAAAACTTCATTCGGACCTCATGACCACCTAAAACACCATAGGCCCGTACCTGTGTCGATTTTAGGCTCAGGAAAGCACCCCGAAATATTTAGGTATTCTATCTCACCAACTTCATATGGCCCTTATGACCACCTAAAACACCACAGGTCCATACGTTTGTTGATTCTAGGTTCAGGACAGCAACCCAAAGTACTTAGGTATCTTATCTCAAGAACTTCATTCAGACCTTATGACCACCTAAAACACCACAGGTCCATACCTGCATCAATTTCAGGTTCAGGGAGCACCCCAAATTACCTGGGGATTTTATCTCAAGAAATTCATTTGGCCCCCATGAACCCCTTAAACACCACAGGTCCGTACCTGTGTCGATTTTAGGTTCAGGAGAGCAACAAAAATTACTTGGGCATTTTATATCAAGAACTTCATATGGTCCGCATGACCACCTTAAACACCACAGGTCCGTATCTGTGTCAATTTTAGGTTCAGGAGAGCAACCCAAAGTACTTGGGTATTTTATCTCAAGAACTTCATTTTGCCCCCAAGACCACCAAAAACCCCACAGGTCCATACCTGTGTCCATATTAGGTTCAGGACAACACACCATATTGCTTGGGTATTTTATCGGAAGAACTTCATTTGGCTCCCATGACCCCCTTAAACACTACAGGTCCGTACCTGTGTCGATTTTAGGTTCAGTAGAGCAACCCAAAGTACTTGAGTATTTTATCTCAAGAACTTCATTTGGCCCCCATGACCACCAAAAACACCACAGGTCCGTACCTGTGTCGATTTCAGGTTCAGGAGAGCAACCCGAAATATTTAGGTATTTTATCTCAAGAACTTTATTTGGCCTTTATGACCACCTAAAACACCACAGCTCCGTACCTGTGTCAAATTTATGTTCAGGAGAGCAACCCAAAGTACATGGGTATTTTATCTCAAGAACTTCATTTGCCCAATATGACCACCTAAAACACCACAGGTCCGTACCTGTGTTGATTATAGGTTCAGGAGAGCAACCCAAAGTACTTAGGTATTTTACCTCAAAAACTTCATTCGGACCTCATGACCACCTAAAACACCATAGGCCCGTACCTGTGTCGATTTTAGGCTCAGGAAAGCACCCCGAAATATTTAGGTATTCTATCTCACCAACTTCATATGGCCCTTATGACCACCTAAAACACCACAGGTCCATACGTTTGTTGATTCTAGGTTCAGGACAGCAATCCAAAGTACTTAGGTATCTTATCTCAAGAACTTCATTCAGACCTTATGACCACCTAAAACACCACAGGTCCGTACCTGCATCAATTTCAGGTTCAGGGGAGCACCCCGAATTACTTGGGGATTTTATCTCAAGAAATTCATTTGGCCCCCATGAACCCCTTAAACACCACAGGTCCGTACCTGTGTCGATTTTAGGTTCAGGAGAGCAACAAAAATTACTTGGGCATTTTATATCAAGAACTTCATATGGTCCGCATGACCACCTTAAACACCACAGGTCCGTACCTGTGTCAATTTTAGGCTCAGGAGAGCAACCCAAAGTACTTCGGTATTTTATCTCAATAACTTCATTTTGCCCCCAAGACCACCAAAAACCACACAGGTCCATACCTGTGTCCATATTAGGTTCAGGACAACACCCCATATTGATTGGGTATTTTACTGGAAGAACTTCATTTGGCTCCCATGACCCCCTTAAACACTACAGGTCCGAACCTGTGTCGATTTTAGGTTCAGTAGAGCAACCCAAAGTACTTGAGTATTTTATCTCAAGAACTTCATTTAGCCCCCATGACCACCAAAAACACCACAGGTCCGTACCTGTGTCGATTTCAGGTTCAGGAGAACAAACTGAAATATTTAGGTATTTTATCTCAAGAACTTTATTTGGCCCTTATGAATACCTAAAACACCACAGGTCCGTACCTGTGTCAAATTTATGTTCAGGAGAGCAACCCAAAGTACATGGATATTTTATCTCAAGAACTTCATTCGGACCCCATGACCACCTAAAACACCATAGGCCCGTACCTGTGTCGATTATAGGCTCAGGAGAGCACCCCGAAATATTTAGGTATTCTACCTCACCAACTTCATTTGGCCCTTATGACCACCTAAAACACCACAGGTCCGTACCTATGTTCATTCTAGGTTCAGGACAGCAACCCAAAGTACTTAGGTATCTTATCTCAAGAACTTCATTCGGACCTTATGACCACCTAAAACAGAACAGGTCCGTACCTGTGCCAATTTTAGGTTCAGGAGAGCACCCCGAATTATTTGGGGATTTTATCTCAAGAAATTCATTTGGCCCCCATGAACCCCTTAAACACCACAGGTCCGTACCTGTGTCGATTTTAGGTTCAAGAGAGCACCGAAAATTACTTGGCCATTTTATCTCAAGAACTTCATTTGGTCCGCATGACCACATTAAACACCACAGGTCCATACCTGTGTCAATTTTAGGTTCAGGAAAGCAACCCAAAGTACTTGGGTATTTTATCTCAAGAACTTCATTTTGCCCCCAAGACCACCAAAAACCCCACAGGTCCATACCTGTGTCCATATTAGGTTCAGGACAAAACCCCATATTGCTTGGGTATTTTATCAGAACTTCATTTGGCTCCCATGACCCCCTTAAACACTACAGGTCCGTACCTGTGTCGATTTTAGGTTCAGTACAGCAACCCAAAGTACTTGAGTATTTTATCTCAAGAACTTCATTTGGCCCCCATGACCACCAAAAACACCACAGGTCCGTACCTGTGTCGATTTCAGGTTCAGGAGAGCAACCCGAAATATTTAGGTATTTTATCTCAAGAACTTTATTTGGCCCTTATGACCACCTAAAACACCACAGCTCCGTACCTGTGTCAAATTTATGTTCAGGAGAGCAACCCAAAGTACATGGGTATTTTATCTCAAGAACTTCATTTGCCCCATATGACCACCTAAAACACCACAGGTCCGTACCTGTGTTGATTATAGGTTCAGGAGAGCAACCCAAAGTACTTGGGTATTTTACCTCAAAAACTTCATTCGGACCTCATGACCACCTAAAACACCATAGGCCCGTACCTGTGTCGATTTTAGGCTCAGGAAAGCACCCCGAAATATTTAGGTATTCTATCTCACCAACTTCATATGGCCCTTATGACCACCTAAAACACCACAGGTCCATACGTTTGTTGATTCTAGGTTCAGGACAGCAACCCAAAGTACTTAGGTATCTTATCTCAAGAACTTCATTCAGACCTTATGACCACCTAAAACACCACAGGTCCGTACCTGCATCAATTTCAGGTTCAGGGGAGCACCCCAAATTACCTGGGGATTTTATCTCAAGAAATTCATTTGGCCCCCATGAACCCCTTAAACACCACAGGTCCGTACCTGTGTCGATTTTAGGTTCAGGAGAGCAACAAAAATTACTTGGGCATTTTATATCAAGAACTTCATATGGTCCGCATGACCACCTTAAACACCACAGGTCCGTATCTGTGTCAATTTTAGGTTCAGGAGAGCAACCCAAAGTACTTGGGTATTTTATCTCAAGAACTTCATTTTGCCCCCAAGACAACCAAAAACCCCACAGGTCCATACCTGTGTCCATATTAGGTTCAGGACAACACACCATATTGCTTGGGTATTTTATCGGAAGAACTTCATTTGGCTCCCATGACCCCCTTAAACACTACAGGTCCGTACCTGTGTCGATTTTAGGTTCAGTAGAGCAACCCAGAGTACTTGAGTATTTTATCTCAAGAACTTCATTTGGCCCCCATGACCACCAAAAACACCACAGGTCCGTACCTGTGTCGATTTCAGGTTCAGGAGAGCAACCCAAAATATTTAGGTATTTTATCTCAAGAACTTTATTTGGCCCTTATGACCACCTAAAACACCACAGCTCCGTACCTGTGTCAAATTTATGTTCAGGAGAGCAACCCAAAGTACATGGGTATTTTATCTCAAGAACTTCATTTGCCCCATATGACCACCTAAAACACCACAGGTCCGTACCTGTGTTGATTATAGGTTCAGGAGAGCAACCCAAAGTACTTAGGTATTTTACCTCAAAAACTTCATTCGGACCTCATGACCACCTAAAACACCATAGGCCCGTACCTGTGTCGATTTTAGGCTCAGGAAAGCACCCCGAAATATTTAGGTATTCTATCTCACCAACTTCATATGGCCCTTATGACCACCTAAAACACCACAGGTCCATACGTTTGTTGATTCTAGGTTCAGGACAGCAATCCAAAGTACTTAGGTATCTTATCTCAAGAACTTCATTCAGACCTTATGACCACCTAAAACACCACAGGTCCGTACCTGCGTCAATTTCAGGTTCAGTGGAGCACCCCGAATTACTTGGGGATTTTATCTCAAGAAATTCATTTGGCCCCCATGAACCCCTTAAACACCACAGGTCCGTACCTGTGTCGATTTTAGGTTCAGGAGAGCAACAAAAATTACTTGGGCATTTTATATCAAGAACTTCATATGGTCCGCATGACCACCTTAAACACCACAGGTCCGTACCTGTGTCAATTTTAGGTTCAGGAGAGCAACCCAAAGTACTTCAGTATTTTATCTCAATAACTTCATTTTGCCCCCAAGACCACCAAAAACCCCACAGGTCCATACCTGTGTCCATATTAGGTTCAGGACAACACCCCATATTGATTGGGTATTTTATTGGAAGAACTTCATTTGGCTCCCATGACCCCCTTAAACACTACAGGTCCGAACCTGTGTCGATTTTAGGTTCAGTAGAGCAACCCAAAGTACTTGAGTATTTTATCTCAAGAACTTCATTTAGCCCCCATGACCACCAAAAACACCACAGGTCCGTACCTGTGTCGATTTCAGGTTCAGGAGAACAAACCGAAATATTTAGGTATTTTATCTCAAGAACTTTATTTGGCCCTTATGAATACCTAAAACACCACAGGTCCGTACCTGTGTCAAATTTATGTTCAGGAGAGCAACCCAAAGTACATGGATATTTTATCTCAAGAACTTCATTCGGACCCCATGACCACCTAAAACACCATAGGCCCATACCTGTGTCGATTATAGGCTCAGGAGAGCACCCCAAAATATTTAGGTATTCTACCTCACCAACTTCATTTGGCCCTTATGACCACCTAAAACACCACAGGTCCGTACCTGTGTTCATTCTAGGTTCAGGACAGCAACCCAAAGTACTTAGGTATCTTATCTCAAGAACTTCATTCGGACCTTATGACCACCTAAAACAGAACAGGTCCGTACCTGTGCCAATTTTAGGTTCAGGAGAGCACCCCGAATTATTTGGGTATTTTATCTAAAGAAATTCATTTGGCCCCCATGAACCCCTTAAACACCACAGGTCCGTACCTGTGTCGATTTTAGGTTCAGGAGAGCACCCCTAAATATTTAGGTATTTCATCTCAAGAACTTTATTTGGCCCTTATGACAACCTAAAACACCACAGCTCCGTACCTGTGTCAAATTTATGTTCAGGAGAGCAACCCAAAGTACATGGGTATTTTATCTCAAGAACTTCATATGCCCCATATGACCACCTAAAACACCACAGGTCCGTACCTGTGTTGATTATAGGTTTAGGAGAGCAACCCAAAGTACTTAGGTATTTTACCTCAAAAACTTCATTCGGACCTCATGACCACCTAAAACACCATAGGCCTGTACCTGTGTCGATTTTAGGCTCAGGAAAGCACCCCGATATATTTAGGTATTCTATCTCACCAACTTCATTTAGCCCTTATGACCACCTAAAACACCACAGGTCCATACCTGTGTTGATTCTAGGTTCAGGACAGCAACCCAAAGTACTTAGGTATCTTATCTCAAAAACTTCATTCAGACCTTATGACCACCTAAAACACCACAGGTCCGTACCTGTGTCAATTTTAGGTTCAGGAGAGCACCCCGAATTACTTGGGGATTTTATCTCAAGAAATTCATTTGGCCCCCATGAACCCCTTAAACACCACAGGTCCGTACCTGTGTCGATTTTAGGTTCAAGAGAGCACCGAAAATTACTTGGGCATTTTATCTCAAGAACTTCATTTGGTCCGCATGACCACATTAAACACCACAGGTCCATACCTGTGTCAATTTTAGGTTCAGGAGAGCAACCCAAAGTACTTGGGTATTTTATCTCAAGAACTTCATTTTGCCCCCAAGACCACCAAAAACCCCACAGGTCCATACCTGTGTCCATATTAGGTTCAGGACAAAACCCCATATTGCTTGGGTATTTTATCAGAAGAACTTCATTTGGCTCCCATGACCCCCTTAAACACTACAGGTCCGTACCTGTGTCGATTTTAGGTTCAGTAGAGCAACCCAAAGTACTTGAGTATTTTATCTCAAGAACTTCATTTGGCCCCCATGACCACCAAAAACACCACAGGTCCGTACCTGTGTCGATTTCAGGTTCAGGAGAGCAACCCGAAATATTTAGGTATTTTATCTCAAGAACTTTATTTGGCCCTTATGACCACCTAAAACACCACAGCTCCGTACCTGTGTCAAATTTATGTTCAGGAGAGCAACCCAAAGTACATGGGTATTTTATCTCAAGAACTTCATTTGCCCCATATGACCACCTAAAACACCACAGGTCCGTACCTGTGTTGATTATAGGTTCAGGAGAGCAACCCAAAGTACTTGGGTATTTTACCTCAAAAACTTCATTCGGACCTCATGACCACCTAAAACACCATAGGCCCGTACCTGTGTCGATTTTAGGCTCAGGAAAGCACCCCGAAATATTTAGGTATTCTATCTCACCAACTTCATATGGCCCTTATGACCACCTAAAACACCACAGGTCCATACGTTTGTTGATTCTAGGTTCAGGACAGCAACCCAAAGTACTTAGGTATCTTATCTCAAGAACTTCATTCAGACCTTATGACCACCTAAAACACCACAGGTCCGTACCTGCGTCAATTTCAGGTTCAGGGGAGCACCCCGAATTACTTGGGGATTTTATCTCAAGAAATTCATTTGGCCCCCATGAACCCCTTAAACACCACAGGTCCGTACCTGTGTCGATTTTAGGTTCAGGAGAGCAACAAAAATTACTTGGGCATTTTATATCAAGAACTTCATATGGTCCGCATGACCACCTTAAACACCACAGGTCCGTATCTGTGTCAATTTTAGGTTCAGGAGAGCAACCCAAAGTACTTGGGTATTTTATCTCAAGAACTTCATTTTGCCCCCAAGACCACCAAAAACCCCACAGGTCCATACCTGTGTCCATATTAGGTTCAGGACAACACCCCATATTGCTTGGGTATTTTATCGGAAGAACTTCATTTGGCTCCCATGACCCCCTTAAACACTACAGGTCCGTACCTGTGTCGATTTTAGGTTCAGTAGAGCAACCCAAAGTACTTGAGTATTTTATCTCAAGAACTTCATTTGGCCCCCATGACCACCAAAAACACCACAGGTCCGTACCTGTGTCGATTTCAGGTTCAGGAGAGCAACCCGAAATATTTAGGTATTTTATCTCAAGAACTTTATTTGGCCCTTATGACCACCTAAAACACCACAGCTCCGTACCTGTGTCAAATTTATGTTCAGGAGAGCAACCCAAAGTACATGGGTATTTTATCTCAAGAATTTCATTTGCCCCATATGACCACCTAAAACACCACAGGTCCGTACCTGTGTTGATTATAGGTTCAGGAGAGCAACCCAAAGTACTTAGGTATTTTACCTCAAAAACTTCATTCGGACCTCATGACCACCTAAACCACCATAGGCCCGTACCTGTGTCGATTTTAGGCTCAGGAAAGCACCCCGAAATATCTAGGTATTCTATCTCACCAACTTCATATGGCCCTTATGACCACCTAAAACACCACAGGTCCATACGTTTGTTGATTCTAGGTTCAGGACAGCAATCCAAAGTACTTAGGTATCTTATCTCAAGAACTTCATTCAGACCTTATGACCACCTAAAACACCACAGGTCCGTACCTGCGTCAATTTCAGGTTCAGTGGAGCACCCCGAATTACTTGGGGATTTTATCTCAAGAAATTCATTTGGCCCCCATGAACCCCTTAAACACCACAGGTCCGTACCTGTGTCGATTTTAGGTTCAGGAGAGCAACAAAAATTACTTGGGCATTTTATATCAAGAACTTCATATGGTCCGCATGACCACCTTAAACACCACAGGTCCGTACCTGTGTCAATTTTAGGTTCAGGAGAGCAACCCAAAGTACTTCGGTATTTTATCTCAATAACTTCATTTTGCCCCCAAGACCACCAAAAACCACACAGGTCCATACCTGTGTCCATATTAGGTTCAGGACAACACCCCATATTGATTGGGTATTTTATTGGAAGAACTTCATTTGGCTCCCATGACCCCCTTAAACACTACAGGTCCGAACCTGTGTCGATTTTAGGTTCAGTAGAGCAACCCAAAGTACTTGAGTATTTTATCTCAAGAACTTCATTTAGCCCCCATGACCACCAAAAACACCACAGGTCCGTACCTGTGTCGATTTCAGGTTCAGGAGAACAAACCGAAATATTTAGGTATTTTATCTCAAGAACTTTATTTGGCCCTTATGAATACCTAAAACACCACAGGTCTGTACCTGTGTCAAATTTATGTTCAGGAGAGCAACCCAAGTACATGGATATTTTATCTCAAGAACTTCATTCGGACCCCATGACCACCTAAAACACCATAGGCCCGTACCTGTGTCGATTATAGGCTCAGGAGAGCACCCCGAAATATTTAGGTATTCTACCTCACCAACTTCATTTGGCCCTTATGACCACCTAAAACACCACAGGTCCGTACCCGTGTTCATTCTAGGTTCAGGACAGCAACCCAAAGTACTTAGGTATCTTATCTCAAGAACTTCATTCGGACCTTATGACCACCTAAAACAGAACAGGTCCGTACCTGTGCCAATTTTAGGTTCAGGAGAGCACCCCGAATTATTTGGGTAATTTATCTAAAGAAATTCATTTCGCCCCCATGAACCCCTTAAACACCACAGGTCCGTACCTGTGTCGATTTTAGGTTCAGGAGAGCACCCCTAAATATTTAGGTATTTCATCTCAAGAACTTTATTTGGCCCTTATGACAACCTAAAACACCACAGCTCCGTACCTGTGTCAAATTTATGTTCAGGAGAGCAACCCAAAGTACATGGGTATTTTATCTCAAGAACTTCATATGCCCCATATGACCACCTAAAACACCACAGGTCCGTACCTGTGTTGATTATAGGTTTAGGAGAGCAACCCAAAGTACTTAGGTATTTTACCTCAAAAACTTCATTCGGACCTCATGACCACCTAAAACACCATAGGCCCGTACCTGTGTCGATTTTAGGCTCAGGAAAGCACCCCGAAATATTTAGGTATTCTATCTCACCAACTTCATTTGGCCCTTATGACCACCTAAAACACCACAGGTCCATACCTGTGTTGATTCTAGGTTCAGGACAGCAACCCAAAGTACTTAGGTATCTTATCTCAAAAACTTCATTCAGACCTTATGACCACCTAAAACACCACAGGTCCGTACCTGTGTCAATTTTAGGTTCAGGAGAGCACCCCGAATTACTTGGGGATTTTATCTCAAGAAATTCATTTGGCCCCCATGAACCCCTTAAACACCACAGGTCCGTACCTGTGTCGATTTTAGGTTCAAGAGAGCACCGAAAATTACTTGGGCATTTTATCTCAAGAACTTCATTTGGTCCGCATGACCACATTAAACACCACAGGTCCGTACCTGTGTCAATTTTAGGTTCAGGAGAGCAACCCAAAGTACTTGGGTATTTTATCTCAAGAACTTCATTTTGCCCCCAAGACCACCAAAAACCCCACAGGTCCATACCTGTGTCCATATTAAGTTCAGGACAAAACCCCATATTGCTTGGGTATTTTATCGGAAGAACTTCATTTGGCTCCCATGACCCCCTTAAACACTACAGGTCCGTACCTGTGTCGATTTTAGGTTCAGTAGAGCAACCCAAAGTACTTGAGTATTTTATCTCAAGAACTTCATTTGGCCCCCATGACCACCAAAAACACCACAGGTCCGTACCTGTGTCGATTTCAGGTTCAGGAGAGCAACCCGAAATATTTAGGTATTTTATCTCAAGAACTTTATTTGGCCCTTATGACCACCTAAAACACCACAGCTCCGTACCTGTGTCAAATTTATGTTCAGGAGAGCAACCCAAAGTACATGGGTATTTTATCTCAAGAACTTCATTTGCCCCATATGACCACCTAAAACACCACAGGTCCGTACCTGTGTTGATTATAGGTTCAGGAGAGCAACCCAAAGTACTTAGGTATTTTACCTCAAAAACTTCATTCGGACCTCATGACCACCTAAAACACCATAGGCCCGTACCTGTGTCGATTTTAGGCTCAGGAAAGCACCCCGAAATATTTAGGTATTCTATCTCACCAACTTCATATGGCCCTTATGACCACCTAAAACACCACAGGTCCATACGTTTGTTGATTCTAGGTTCAGGACAGCAACCCAAAGTACTTAGGTATCTTATCTCAAGAACTTCATTCAGACCTTATGACCACCTAAAACACCACAGGTCCGTACCTGTGTCAATTTTAGGTTCAGGAGAGCACCCCGAATTACTTGGGGATTTTATCTCAAGAAATTCATTTGGCCCCCATGAACCCCTTAAACACCACAGGTCCGTACCTGTGTCGATTTTAGGTTCAGGAGAGCACCAAAAATTACTTGGGCATTTTATATCAAGAACTTCATATGGTCCGCATGACCACCTTAAACACCACAGGTCCGTACCTGTGTCAATTTTAGGTTCAGGAGAGCAACCCAAAGTACTTGGGTATTTTATCTCAAGAACTTCATTTTGCCCCCAAGACCACCAAAAACCCCACAGGTCCATACCTGTGTCCATATTAGGTTCAGGACAACACCCCATATTGCTTGGGTATTTTATTGGAAGAACTTCATTTGGCTCCCATGACCCCCTTAAACACTACAGGTCCGTACCTGTGTCGATTTTAGGTTCAGTAGAGCAACCCAAAGTACTTGAGTATTTTATCTCAAGAACTTCATTTGGCCCCCATGACCACCAAAAACACCACAGGTCCGTACCTGTGTCGATTTCAGGTTCAGGAGAGCAACCCGAAATATTTAGGTATTTTATCTCAAGAACTTTATTTGGCCCTTATGACCACCTAAAACACCACAGCTCCGTACCTGTGTCAAATTTATGTTCAGGAGAGCAACCCAAAGTACATGGGTATTTTATCTCAAGAACTTCATTTGCCCCATATGACCACCTAAAACACCACAGGTCCGTACCTGTGTTGATTATAGGTTCAGGAGAGCAACCCAAAGTACTTAGGTATTTTACCTCAAAAACTTCATTCGGACCTCATGACCACCTAAAACACCATAGGCCCGTACCTGTGTCGATTTTAGGCTCAGGAAAGCACCCCGAAATATTTAGGTATTCTATCTCACCAACTTCATATGGCCCTTATGACCACCTAAAACACCACAGGTCCATACCTGTGTTGATTCTAGGTTCAGGACAGCAACGCAAAGTACTTAGGTATCTTATCTCAAGAACTTCATTCAGACCTTATGACCACCTAAAACACCACAGGTCCGTACCTGTGTCAATTTTAGGTTCAGGAGAGCACCCCGAATTACTTGGGGATTTTATCTCAAGAAATTCATTTGGCCCCCATGAACCCCTTAAACACCACAGGTCCGTACCTGTGTCGATTTTAGGTTCAGGAGAGCACCAAAAATTACTTGGGCATTTTATCTCAAGAACTTCATATGGTCCGCATGACCACCTTAAACACCACAGGTCCGTACCTGTGTCAATTTTAGGTTCAGGAGAGCAACCCAAAGTACTTGGGTATTTTATCTCAAGAACTTCATTTTGCCCCCAAGACCACCAAAAACCCCACAGGTCCATACCTGTGTCCATATTAGGTTCAGGACAACACCCCATATTGCTTGGGTATTTTATTGGAAGAACTTCATTTGGCTCCCATGACCCCCTTAAACACTACAGGTCCGTACCTGTGTCGATTTTAGGTTCAGTAGAGCAACCCAAAGTACTTGAGTATTTTATCTCAAGAACTTCATTTGGCCCCCATGACCACCAAAAACACCATAGTCCGTACCTGTGTCGATTTCAGGTTCAGGAGAGCACCCGAAATATTTAGGTATTTTATCTCAAGAACTTTATTTGGCCCTTATGACCACCTAAAACACCACAGGTCCGTACCTGTGTCAAATTTATGTTCAGGAGAGCAACCCAAAGTACATGGGTATTTTATCTCAAGAACTTCATTTGCCCATATGACCACCTAAAACACCACAGGTCCGTACCTGTGTTGATTATAGGTTCAGGAGAGCAACCCAAAGTACTTAGGTATTTTACCTCAAGAACTTCATTCGGACCTCATGACCACCTAAAACACCATAGGCCCGTACCTGTGTCGATTTTAGGCTCAGGAGAGCACCCCAAAATATTTAGGTATTCTATCTCACCAACTTCATTTGGCCCTTATGACCACCTAAAACACCACAGGTCCGTACCTGTGTTCATTCTAGGTTCAGGACAGCAACCCAAAGTACTTAGGTATCTTATCTCAAGAACTTCATTCGGACCTTATGACCACCTAAAACACAACAGGTCCGTACCTGTGCCAATTTTAGGTTCAGGAGAGCACCCCGAATTATTTGGGTATTTTATCTCAAGAAATTCATTTGGCCCCCATGAACCCCTTAAACACCACAGGTCCGTACCTGTGTCGATTTTAGGTTCAGGAGAGCACCGAAAATTACTTGGGCATTTTATCTCAAGAACTTCATATGGTCCGCATGACCCCCTTAAACACCACAGGTCCGTACCTGTGTCAAATTTAGGTTCAGGAGAGCAACCCAAAGTACTTGGGTATTCTATCTCAAGAATTTCATTTTGCCCCCAAGACCACCAATAACCCCACAGGTCCATATCTGTGTCGATTTTAGGTTCAGGACAACACCCTATATTACTTGGGTATTTTATCTGAAGAACTTCATTTGGCTCCCATGACCCCCTTAAACACTATAGGTCCGTACCTGTGTCGATTTTAGGTTCAATAGAGCAACCCAAAGTACTTGGGTACTTTAACTCAAGAACTTCATTTGTCCCCCATGACCACAAAAAACACCACAGGTCCGTACCTGTGTCGATTTCAGGTTCAGGAGAGCACCCCGAAATATTTAGGTATTTTATCTCAAGAACTTTATTTGGCCCCCATGACCACCTAAAACACCACAGGTCCGTACCTGTGTTGATTTCAGGTTCAGGAGAGCACTCCGAAATATTTAGGTATTTTATCTCAAGAACTTTATTTGGCCCTTATGACCACCTAAAACACTACAGGTCCGCACCTTTGTCAAATTTATGTTCAGGAGAGCAACCCAAAGTACATAGGTATTTCATCTCAAGAACTGCATTTGCCCCAGATGACCAACTAAAACACCACAGGTCCGTACCTGTGTTGATTATAGGTTCGGGACAGCAACCCAAAGTACTTAGGTATTTTACCTCAAAAACTTCATTCGGACCTCATGACCACCTAAAACACCATAGGCCCGTACCTGTGTCGATTTTAGGCTCAGGAGAGCACCCCGAAATATTTAGGTATTCTATCTCACCAACTTCATTTGGCCCTTATGACCACCTAAAACACCACAGGTCCGTACCTTTGTTGATTATAGGTTCAGGACAGCAACCCAAAGTACTTAGGTATCTTATCTCAAGAACTTCATTCAGACCTTATGACCACCTAAAACACCACAGGTCCGTACCTGTGTCAATTTTAGGTTCAGGAGAGCACCCCGAATTACTTGGGGATTTTATCTCAAGAAATTCATTTGGCCCCCATGAACCCCTTAAACACCACAGGTCCGTACCTGTGTCGATTTTAGGTTCAGGAGAGCACCGAAAATTACTTGGGCATTTTATCTCAAGAACTTCATATGGTCCGCATGACCACCTTAAACACCACCTGTGTCAATTTTAGGTTCAGGAGAGCAACCCAAAGTACTTGGGTATTTTATCTCAAGAACTTCATTTTGCCCCCAAGACCACCAAAAACCCCACAGGTCCATACCTGTGTCCATATTAGGTTCAGGACAACACCCCATATTGCTTGGGTATTTTATCGGAAGAACTTCATTTGGCTCCCATGACCCCCTTAAACACTACAGGTCCGTACCTGTGTCGATTTTAGGTTCAGTAGAGCAACCCAAAGTACTTGAGTATTTTATCTCAAGAACTTCATTTGGCCCCCATGACCACCAAAAACACCACAGGTCCGTACCTGTGTCGATTTCAGGTTCAGGAGAGCAACCCGAAATATTTAGGTATTTTATCTCAAGAACTTTATTTGGCCCTTATGACCACCTAAAACACCACAGCTCCGTACCTGTGTCAAATTTATGTTCAGGAGAGCAACCCAAAGTACATGGGTATTTTATCTCAAGAACTTCATTTGCCCCATATGACCACCTAAAACACCACAGGTCCGTACCTGTGTTGATTATAGGTTCAGGAGAGCAACCCAAAGTACTTAGGTATTTTACCTCAAAAACTTCATTCGGACCTCATGACCACCTAAAACACCATAGGCCCGTACCTGTGTCGATTTTAGGCTCAGGAAAGCACCCCGAAATATTTAGGTATTCTATCTCACCAACTTCATATGGCCCTTATGACCACCTAAAACACCACAGGTCCATACGTTTGTTGATTCTAGGTTCAGGACAGCAACCCAAAGTACTTAGGTATCTTATCTCAAGAACTTCATTCAGACCTTATGACCACCTAAAACACCACAGGTCCGTACCTGTGTCAATTTTAGGTTCAGGAGAGCACCCCGAATTACTTGGGGATTTTATCTCAAGAAATTCATTTGGCCCCCATGAACCCCTTAAACACCACAGGTCCGTACCTGTGTCGATTTTAGGTTCAGGAGAGCACCAAAAATTACTTGGCATTTTATATCAAGAACTTCATATGGTCCGCATGACCACCTTAAACACCACAGGTCCGTACCTGTGTCAATTTTAGGTTCAGGAGAGCAACCCAAAGTACTTGGGTATTTTATCTCAAGAACTTCATTTTGCCCCCAAGACCACCAAAAACCCCACAGGTCCATACCTGTGTCCATATTAGGTTCAGGACAACACCCCATATTGATTGGGTATTTTATTGGAAGAACTTCATTTGGCTCCCATGACCCCCTTAAACACTACAGGTCCGTACCTGTGTCGATTTTAGGTTCAGTAGAGCAACCCAAAGTACTTGAGTATTTTATCTCAAGAACTTCATTTGGCCCCCATGACCACCAAAAACACCACAGGTGTGTCGATTTCAGGTTCAGGAGAGCAACCTGAAATATTTAGGTATTTTATCTCAAGAACTTTATTTGGCCCTTATGACCACCTAAAACACCACAGCTCCGTACCTGTGTCAAATTTACGTTCAGGAGAGCAACCCAAAGTACATGGGTATTTTATCTCAAGAACTTCATTTGCCCCATATGACCACCTAAAACACCACAGGTCCGTACCTGTGTTGATTATAGGTTCAGGAGAGCAACCCAAAGTACTTAGGTATTTTACCTCAAAAACTTCATTCGGACCTCATGACCACCTAAAACACCATAGGCCCGTACCTGTGTCGATTTTAGGCTCAGGAAAGCACCCCGAAATATTTAGGTATTCTATCTCACCAACTTCATATGGCCCTTATGACCACCTAAAACACCACAGGTCCATACGTTTGTTGATTCTAGGTTCAGGACAGCAACCCAAAGTACTTAGGTATCTTATCTCAAGAACTTCATTCAGACCTTATGACCACCTAAAACACCACAGGTCCGTACCTGTGTCAATTTTAGGTTCAGGAGAGCACCCCGAATTACTTGGGGATTTTATCTCAAGAAATTCATTTGGCCCCCATGAACCCCTTAAACACCACAGGTCCGTACCTGTGTCGATTTTAGGTTCAGGAGAGCACCAAAAATTACTTGGGCATTTTATATCAAGAACTTCATATGGTCCGCATGACCACCTTAAACACCACAGGTCCGTACCTGTGTCAATTTTAGGTTCAGGAGAGCAACCCAAAGTACTTGGGTATTTTATCTCAAGAACTTCATTTTGCCCCCAAGACCACCAAAAACCCCACAGGTCCATACCTGTGTCCATATTAGGTTCAGGACAACACCCCATATTGATTGGGTATTTTATTGGAAGAACTTCATTTGGCTCCCATGACCCCCTTAAACACTACAGGTCCGAACCTGTGTCGATTTTAGGTTCAGTAGAGCAACCCAAAGTACTTGAGTATTTTATCTCAAGAACTTCATTTGGCCCCCATGACCACCAAAAACACCACAGGTCCGTACCTGTGTCGATTTCAGGTTCAGGAGAGCAACCGCATTTCCCGCATTAGCGAGGTAGCGTTGAGAACAGAGGACTGGGCCCTTGAGGGAATATCCTCACCTGGGCCCCTTCTCTGTTCCCTCTTTTGGGAGAAAAAAAAAAAAAAACGAAATATTTAGGTATTTTATCTCAAGAACTTTATTTGGCCCTTATGAATACCTAAAACACCACAGCTCCGTACCTGTGTCAAATTTATGTTCAGGAGAGGAACCCAAAGTACATAGATATTTTATCTCAAGAATTTCATTTGTCCCATATGACCACCTAAAACACCACAGGTCCGTACCTGTGTTGATTATAGGTTCAGGAGAGCAACCCAAAGTACTTGGGTATTTTACCTCAAGAACTTCATTCGGACCTCATGACCACTTAAAACACCATAGGTCCGTACCTGTGTCGATTTTAGGCTCAGGAGAGCACCCCAAAATATTTAGGTATTCTATCTCACCAACTTCATTTGGCCCTTATGACCACCTAAAACACCACAGGTCCGTACCTGTGTTCATTCTAGGTTCAGGACAGCAACCCAAAGTACTTAGGTATCTTATCTCAAGAACTTCATTCGGACCTTATGACCACCTAAAACAGAACAGGTCCGTACCTGTGCCAATTTTAGGTTCAGGAGAGCACCCCGAATTATTTGGGTATTTTATCTCAAGAAATTCATTTGGCCCCCATGAACCCCTTAAACACCACAGGTCCGTACCTGTGTCGATTTTAGGTTCAGGAGAGCACCCCGAAATATTTAGGTATTTCATCTCAAGAACTTTATTTGGCCCTTATGACAACCTAAAACACCACAGCTCCGTACCTGTGTCAAATTTATGTTCAGGAGAGCAACCCAAAGTACATGGGTATTTTATCTCAAGAACTTCATATGCCCCATATGACCACCTAAAACACCACAGGTCCGTACCTGTGTTGATTATAGGTTTAGGAGAGCAACCCAAAGTACTTAGGTATTTTACCTCAAAAACTTCATTCGGACCTCATGACCACCTAAAACACCATAGGCCCGTACCTGTGTCGATTTTAGGCTCAGGAAAGCACCCCGAAATATTTAGGTATTCTATCTCACCAACTTCATTTGGCCCTTATGACCACCTAAAACACCACAGGTCCATACCTGTGTTGATTCTAGGTTCAGGACAGCAACCCAAAGTACTTAGGTATCTTATCTCAAAAACTTCATTCAGACCTTATGACCACCTAAAACACCACAGGTCCGTACCTGTGTCAATTTTAGGTTCAGGAGAGCACCCCGAATTACTTGGGGATTTTATCTCAAGAAATTCATTTGGCCCCCATGAACCCCTTAAACACCACAGGTCCGTACCTGTGTCGATTTTAGGTTCAAGGAGAGCACCGAAAATTACTTGGGCATTTTATCTCAAGAACTTCATTTGGTCCGCATGACCACCTTAAACACCACAGGTCCGTACCTGTGTCAATTTTAGGTTCAGGAGAGCAACCCAAAGTACTTGGGTATTTTATCTCAAGA
>NC_092242.1:38036696-38050427 GCF_036320965.1 Panulirus ornatus
CTGTGGTAAAATAATGAAAGGCTGTGGGGCCTGGATGTGAATACGGAGCTATGGTTTCGGTGCATTATACATAAGAGCTAGAGACTGAAAACGAATGTGGCCAATTTCTTTTTTTTTTTTTTTTCTGGCGCTACCTCGCTGAAGCGGGAGGTAGCTGTGCTGTTTCCTGTGGGGCGGGATAGCGCCAGGAATAGATGAGTCAAGCCAGTATGAATGATTACCATTGCGAAACAAAGAACCAAAACACAACAGGAAAATTCTGGCAACAGACCCAATAGTAAACACGGAGATGGTAGCGAAAGTCATGAATGGAGGGAACATTTGTTATAGTGAGTGATCAGCCGACGGATCGCAGTTTCAGTTGATGCAATATAAACATATATTGGGGAAGGTTCTGTGTATGAAGACTACGCAATAGATGTGAAATATATATATTCATCAATCTATTTATTCATCTATTATAATTTGTCGCTGTCTCACGCGTTAGCGAGATAGCACAAGGAAACAGAAAAAAGAATGGCCCAACCCACCCAAATACACATGTATATATATAGACGTCCACACAGGCACATATGTATACCTATACATATTCTATTTCATTTTGCCGCTGTCTCCCGCGTTAGCGAGGTAGCGCAAAGAAACAGGCCAAAGAATGGTCCGACCCACCGATGTACACATGTATATACATACACGTCCACACGCAAATATACATACCAATAAATCTCAACGTATACATATATATGTATATATATATATATATATATATATATATATATATATATATATATATATATATATATATATATATATATATATATATATATATATATATATATATATATATATATATATATATAATATATATATATATAATTGTTTTTTTTTTTTTTTTTTGTCGCTGTCTCCCGCGTTTGCGAGGTAGAGCAAGGAAACAGACAAAAGAAATGGCCCAACCCACCCCCATACACATGCCTTGATTCAATCCACTGACAACACGTCAACCCCGGTATACCACATCGCTCCAATTCACTCTATTCTTTGCCCTCCTTTCACCCTCCTGCATGTTCAGGCCCCGATCACACAAAATCTTTTTCACTCTATCTTTCCACCTCCAATTTGGTCTCCTTCTTCTCCTCATTCCCTCCACCTCCGACACATATATCCTCTTAGTCAATCTTTCCTCACTCATTCTCTCCATGTGACCAAACCATTTCAAAACACCCTCTTCTGCTCTCTCAACCACGCTCTTTTTATTTCCACACATCTCTCTTACCCTTACGTTACTCACTCGATCAAACCACCTCACACCACACATTGTCCTCAAATATCTCATTTCCAGCACATCCATCCTCCTGCGCACAACTCTATCCATAGTCCACGCCTCGCAACCATACAACATTGTTGGAACCACTATTCCTTCAAACATACCCATTTTTGCTTTCCGAGATAATGTTCTCGACTTCCACACATTCTTCAAGGCTCCCAGAATTTTCGCCCCCTCCCCCACCCTATGATCCACTTCCGCTTCCATAGTTCCATCCGTTGCCAGATCCACTCCCATATATCTAAAACACTTCACTTCCTACAGTTTTTCTCCATTCAAACTCACCTCCCAATTGAATTGACCCTCAACCCTACTGTACCTAATAACCTTGCTCTTATTCACATTTACTCTTAACTTTTTTCTTTCACACACTTTACCAAACTCAGTCACCAGCTTCTGCAGTTTCTCACATGAATCAGCCACCAGCGCTGTATCATCAGCGAACAACAACTGACTCACTTCCCAAGCTCTCTCATCCCCAACAGACTTCATACTTACCCCTCTTTCCAAAACTCTTGCATTCACCTCCCTAACAACCCCATCCATAAACAAATTAAACAACCATGGAGACATCACACACCCAAGCCGCAAACCTACATTCACTGAGAACCAATCACTTTCCTCTCTTCCTACACGTACATATGCCTTACATCCTCGATAAAAGCTTTTCACTGCTTTTAACAACTTGCCTCCCACACCATATACTCTTAATACCTTCCACAGAGCATCTCTATCAACTCTATCATATGCCTTCTCCAGATCCATAAATGCTACATACAAATCCATTTGCTTTTCTAAGTATTTCTCACATACATTCTTCAAAGCAAACACCTGATCCACACATCCTCTAACACTTCTGAAACCACACTGCTCTTCCCCAATCTGATGCTCTGTACATGCCTTCACCCTCTAAATCAATACCCTCCCATATAATTTGCCAGGAATACTCAACAAATTTATACCTCTGTAATTTGAGCACTCACTCTTATCCCCTTTGCCTTTGTACAATGGCACTATGCACGCATTCCGCCAATCCTCAGGCACCTCACCATGAGTCATACATACATTAAATAACCTTACCAACCAGTCAACAATACAGTCACCCCCTTTTTTAATAAATTCCACTGCAATACTATCCAAACCTGCTGCCTTGCCGGCTTTCATCTTCCGCAAAGCTTTTACTACCTCTTCTCTGTTTACCAAATCATTTTCCCTAACCCTCGCACTTTGCACACCACCTCGACCAAAACACCCTATATCTGCCACTCTATCATCAAACACATTCAAGAAACCTTCAAAATACTCACTCCATCTCCTTCTCACATCACCACTACTTGTTATCACCTCCCCATTTGCGCCCTTCACTGAATTTCCCATTTGCTCCCTTGTCTTACGCACTTTATTTACCTCCTTCCAGAACATCTTTTTATTCTCCCTAAAATTTAATGATACTCTCTCACCCCACCTCTCATTTGCCCTTTTTTTCACCTCTTGCACCTTTCTCTTGACCTCCTGTCTCATTCTTTTATACGTCTCCCACTCAATTTCATTTTTTCCCTGCAAAAAGCGTCCAAATGCCTCTCTCTTCTCTTTCACTAATACTCTTACTTCTTCATCCCACCACTCACTACACTTTCTAATCAACCCACCTCCCACTCTTCTCATGCCACAAGCATCTTTTGCGCAATCCATCACTGATTCCCTAAATACATCCCATTCCTCCCCCACTCCCCTTACTTCCATTGTTCTCACCTTTTTCCATTCTGTACTCAGTCTCTCCTGGTACTTCCTCACACAAGTCTCCTTCCCAAGCTCACTTACTCTCACCACCCTCTTCACCCCAACATTCACTCTTCTTTTCTGAAAACCCATACAAATCTTCACCTTCGCCTCCACAAGATAATGATCAGACATCCCTCCAGTTGCACCTCTCAGCACATTAACATCCAAAAGTCTATCTTTCGCGCGCCTGTCAATTAACACGTAATCCAATAACGCTCTCTGGCCATCTCTCCTACTTACATAAGTATACTTATGTATATCTCGCTTTTTAATCCAGGTATTCCCAATCATCAGTCCTTTTTCAGCACATAAATCTACAAGCTCTTCACCATTTCCATTTACAACACTGAACACCCCATGTATACCAATTATTCCCTCAACTGCCACATTACTCACCTTTGCATTCAAATCACCCAACACTATAACCCGGTCTCGTGCATCAAAACCACTAACACACTCATTCAGCTGCTCCCAAAACACTTGCCTCTCATGATCTTTCCTCTCATGCCCAGGTGCATATGCACCAATAATCACCCATCTCTCTCCATCAACTTTCAGTTTTACCCATATTAATCGAGAATTTACTTTCTTACATTCTATCACATACTTCCACAACTAATGTTTCAGGAGTACTGCTACTCCTTCCCTTGATCTTGTCCTCTCACTAACCCCTGACTTTACTCCCAAGACATTCCCAAACCACTCTTCCCCTTTACCCTTGAGCTTCGTTTCACTCAGAGCCAAAACATCCAGGTTCCTTTCCTCAAACATACTACCGATCTCTCCTTTTTTTCACATCTTGGTTACATCCACACACATTTAGGCACCCCAATCTGAGCCTTCGAGGAGGATGAGCACTCCCCGCGTGACTCCTTCTTCTGTTTCCCATTTTAGAAAGTTAAAAAAAGATACAAGGAGGGGAGGATTTCTGGCCCCCCGTTCCCGTCCCCTCTAGTCGCTTTCTATATATATATATATATATATATATATATATATATATATATATATATATATATATATATATATATATATATATATATATTCTTTTTTTTTTATACTTTGTCGCTGTCTCCCGCGTTTCCGAGGTAGCGCAAGGAAACAGACGAAAGAAATGGCCCAACCCCCCCCCATACACATGTATATACATACGTCCACACACGCAAATATACATACCTACACAGCTTTCCATGGTTTACCCCAGACGCTTCACATGCCCTGCTTCAATCCACTGACAGCATGTCAACCCCGGTATACCACATCGCTCCAATTCACTCTATTCCTTGCCCTCCTTTCACCCTCCTGCATGTTCAGGCCCCGATCACACAAAATCTTTTTCACTCCATCTTTCCACCTCTAATTTGGTCTCCCTCTTCTCCTTGTTACCTCCACCTCCGACACATATATCCTCTTGGTCAATCTTTCCTCACTCATCCTCTCCATGTGCCCAAACCACTTCAAAACACCCCCTTTTGCTCTCTCAACCACGCTCTTTTTATTACCACACATCTCTCTTACCCTTACGTTACTCATTCGATCAAACCACCTCACACCACACATTGTCCTCAAATATCTCATTTCCAGCACATCCATCCTCCTGCGCACAACTCTATCCATAGCCCACGCCTCGCAACCATACAACATTGTAGGAACCACTATTCCTTCAAACATACCCATTTTTGCTTTCCGAGATAATGTTCTCGACTTCCACACATTCTTCAAGGCCCCCAGGATTTTCGCCCCCTCCCCCACCCTATGATCCACTTCCGCTTCCATGGTTCCATCCGCTGCCAGATCCACTTCCAGATATCTAAAACACTTCACTTCCTCCAGTTTTTCTCCATTCAAACTCACCTCCCAATTGACTTGACCCTCAACCCTACTGTACCTAATAACCTTGCTCTTATTCACATTTACTCTTAACTTTCTTCTTCCACACACTTTTCCAAACTCAGTCACCAGCTTCTGCAGTTTCTCACATGAATCAGCCACCAGCGCTGTATCATCAGCGAACAACAACTGACTCACTTCCCAAGATCTCTCATCCCCAACAGACTTCATGCTTGCCCCTCTTTCCAAAACTCTTGCATTTACCTCCCTAACAACCCCATCCATAAACAAATTAAACAACCATGGAGACATCACACACCCCTGCCGCAAACCTACATTCACTGAGAACCAATCACTTTCCTCTCTTCCTACACGCACATATGCCTTACATCATCGATAAAAACTTTTCACTGCTTCTAACAACTTTCCTCCCACACCATATATTCTTAATACCTTCCACAGAGCATCTCTATCAACTCTATCATATGCCTTCTCCAGATCCATAAATGCTACATACAAATCCATTTGCTTTTCTAAGTATTTCTCACATACATTCTTCAAAACAAACACCTGATCCACACATCCTCTACCACTTCTGAAACCACACTGCTCTTCCCCAATATGATGCTCTGTACATGCCTTCACCCTCTCAATCAATACCCTCCCATATAATTTGCCAGGAATACTCAACAAACTTATACCTCTGTAATTTGAGCACTCACTCTTATCCCCTTTGCCTTTGTACAATGGCACTATGCACGCATTCCGCCAATCCTCAGGCACCTCACCATGAGTCATACATACATTAAATAACCTTACCAACCAGTCAACAATACAGTCACCCCCTTTTTTAATAAATTCCACTGCAATACCATCCAAACCCGCTGCCTTGCCGGCTTTCATCTTCCGCAAAGCTTTCACTACCTCTTCTCTGTTTACCAAATCATTTTCCCTAACCCTCTCACTTTGCACACCACCTCGACCAAAACACCCTATATCTGCCACTCTATCATCAAACACATTCAACAAACCTTCAAAATACTCACTCCATCTCCTTCTCACATCACCACTACTTGTTATCACCTCCCCATTTGCGCCCTTCACTGAAGTTCCCATTTGCTCCCTTGTCTTACGCACTTTATTTACCTCCTTCCAGAACATCTTTTTATTCTCCCTAAAATTTAATGATACTCTCTCACCCCAACTCTCATTTGCCCTTTTTTTCACCTCTTGCACCTTTCTCTTGACCTCCTGTCTCTTTCTTTTATACATCTCCCACTCAATTGCATTTTTTCCCTGCAAAAATCGTCCAAATGCCTCTCTCTTCTCTTTCCCTAATACTCTTACTTCTTCATCCCACCACTCACTACCCTTTCTAATCAACCCACCTCCCACTCTTCTCATGCCACAAGCATCTTTTGCGCAATCCATCACTGATTCCCTAAATACATCCCATTCCTCCCCCACTCCCCTTACTTCCATTGTTCTCACCTTTTTCCATTCTGTACTCAGTCTCTCCTGGTACTTCCTCACACAGGTCTCCTTCTCAAGCTCACTTACTCTCACCACCCTCTTCACCCCAACATTCACTCTTCTTTTCTGAAAACCCATACAAATCTTCACCTTAGCCTCCAAAAGATAATGATCAGACATCCCTCCAGTTGCACCTCTCAGCACATTAACATCCAAAAGTCTCTCTTTCGCACGCCTGTCAATTAACACGTAATCCAATAACGCTCTCTGGCCATCTCTCCTACTTACATAAGTATACTTATGTATATCTCGCTTTTTAAACCAGGTATTCCCAATCATCTGTCCTTTTTCAGCACATAAATCTACAAGCTCTTCACCATTTCCATTTACAACACTGAACACCCCATGTATACCAATTATTCCCTCAACTGCCACATTACTCACCTTTGCATTCAAATCACCCATCACTATGACCCGGTCTCGTGCATCAAAACCACTAACACACTCATTCAGCTGCTCCCAAAACACTTGCCTCTCTTGATCTTTCTTCTCATGCCCAGGTGCATATGCACCAATAATCACCCACGTCTCTCCATCAACTTTCAGTTTTACCCATATAAATCGAGAATTTACTTTCTTACACTCTGTCACATACTCCCACAACTCCTGTTTCAGGAGTATTGCTACTCCTTCCCTTGCTCTTGTCCTCTCACTAACCCCTGGCTTTACTCCCCAGACATTCCCAAACCACTCTTCCCCTTTACCCTTGAGCTTCGTTTCACTCAGAGCCAAAACATCCAGGTTCCTTTCCTCAAACATACTACCTATATATATACACACACACATATACATATATACACATGTACATAATTCATACTGTCTGCCTTTATTCATTTCCATCACTACCTCGCCACATATGAAATAACAACCCCCTCCACCCGCATGTGCGCGAGGTAGCGCTAGGAAAAGACGACAAAGACCATATTCCTTCAGACTCAGTCTCTAGCTGTCACGTATAATGCACGAAAACCACATCTCCCTTTCCGCTTCCAGGCCCCAAAGAACTTTCCATGGTTTACCCCAGACGCTTCACATACACTGGTTCAATCCATTGTCAGCACGTACACCCCGGTATACCATATCGTTCCAATTCACTCGATTCCTTGCACGCCTTTCACCCTCCTGCATCATCAGGCCCCAATCACTCAAAATCTTTTTCACTCTATCTTTTCACCTCCAATTTGGTCACCCACTTCTCCTCGTTCCCTCCACCGCTGACACATATATACTCTTTGTCACTCATTCTCTCCATGTGACTAAACCATTTCAAAACACACTCTTCTGCTCACTCAGCCACACTCTTTTTATTACCACACATTTCTATTACATATCATTACTATATCCATCAAACGACCTCACACCATATTTTTTCCTCAAACATCTCATTTCCAGCACATGCACCGTCCTACGCACAGCTCGCAACTACATAACATTATTGGAACCACTATTCCTTCAAAAATACCCATTTTTGCTCTCCGGTATAATGTTCTCGACTAACACACATTTTTCAACGCTCCCAGAACTTTCATCCCCTCCCCCACCCTATGATTCACATCCGCTTCCCTGGTTCCATCCGCTGCGAAATCCACTCCCAAATATCTAAAACACTTCACTTCCTCCAGTTTTTCTCCATTAAAACTCATCTCCCAGTTGACGTCCCTTAACCCTACTGTACCTAAAAACCTTGCTCTTATTCACATTTACTGAGCTTTCTTCTTTCCCACACTTTACCAAACTCAGTCACCAGCTTCTGCAGTTTCTCACACGAATCAGCCACTAGCGCTGTATCATCAGCGAACAGCAACTGACTCATTTCCCAAGCTCTCTCATCCACAACAGACTACATACTTGCCCCTGTTTCCAAAACTCTCTCATTCACCTCCCGAAGATCCCATCCATAAACAAATCAAACGACCATGGAGACATCACACACCACTGCCGCAAACCAACATTCACTGAGAACCAATCACTGTCCTCTCTTCCTACACGTACACATACCTTACATCCTCTAAAAAACCTTTTCACAGCTTCTAACAACTAACAACTTACCTCCCACACCATATGTTCTTGATATCTTCCAAAGAGCAACTCTATCACCTCTATCATATGTCTTCTCCAGGTCCATAAATGCTACATGCAAATCCATTTGCTTTTCTAAGTAATTCTCACATACATTCTTCAAAGCAAACACCTGATCCACACATCCTCTACCACTTCTGAAACCACACTCTCCTTCTCCAATCTGATGCTCTGTACGTGCCTTCACCCTCTCAATCAATGCCCTTCCATATAATTTCCCAGGAATACTCAACAAACGTCTTTTCTTTTTTCTTTCATACTATTCGCCATTTCCCGCGTTAGCGAGGTAGTGTTAAGAACAGAGGACTGGGCCTTTGAGGGAATATCCTTATCTGGCCCCCTTCTCTGTTCCTTCTTTGGAAAAAAAAAAAAACAAGATGGGAGGATTTGCAGCCCCCCACTCCCTTCCCTTTTAGTCGCCTTATACGACAAGCAGGGAATACGTGGGAAGTATTCTTTCTCCCCTGTCCTCAGGGACTCAACAAACAAATACCTCTGTAATTTGAGCAATCACTCTAATCCCCATTGCTTTTGAACAATGGCACTATGTGAGCATTCCGCCAGTCCTCAGCCACCTCACCATGAGTCATACAGACACTGAATAACCTTACAAACCGGTCAACAATACAGCCATCCCCTTTTTTAATACATTCCACTGCAATACCATCCAAACCTGCTGCTTTGCCGGCTTTCATCTTCCGCAAAGGTTTTATTCCCTCGCCTCTGTTTACCAAATCATTCTCCTTAACCATCTCACTTTGAACATCACCTTGACAAAATACTCTATATCTATCACTCTATCATCAGACATTCAACAAACCTTCAAAATACTCACTCCATCTCTACATCACCTCTACATTTTATCACCTCCCCATTAGCCCCCTTCACTGATGTTCCCATTTATTCGCTAGTCTTACGCACTCCTTCCAGAATATCTTTTTATTATCCCTAGAATTTAATGATGCTCTCTCACCCCAACTCTCATTTGCAATCTTTTTTGCCTCTTGCACCTTTCTCTTGACATCCTGCCTCTTTCTTTTATACATCTCCCAGTCATTTGCATTATTTCTCAGCAAAAATTGTCCAAATGCCTCTCTCTTCTATTTCACAAATTTTACTTTTTCATTCCACCACTCACTACCCTTTCTAATCTGCCACCCTCCAACGCTTCTCATGCCACAAACATCTTTTGCACAAGCTATCACTGCTTCCCTAAATACATCCCATTCCTCCCCCACTCCCCTTACGTCCTTTGCTCTCATCTTTTCCATTCTGTACTCAGTCTCTCCTGATATTTCCTTACACAAATTTCCTTCCAAAGCTCACTTACTCTCACCACTCTCTTCACCCTAACATTCTCTCTTCTTTTCTGAAAACATCTTCAAATCTTCACCTTTGCCTCCACAAGATAATCATCAGGCATCCCTCCAGTTGCACCTCTCAGGACATAAACATCCAAAAGACTCTTTCGTGCGCCTATCAATTAACACGTAATCCATTAACGCTCTCTGGCCATCTCTTCTACTTACATACGTATACTCATGTATATATCTAACTTTAAACCAAGTGTTTCCAATCACCAGTCCTTTTTCAGCACGTATATCTACAAGTTCTTCACCATTTCCATTTACAACATTGAACACCCCATGTACACCAATTATTCCCTCAATTGCCACATTACTCACCTTTACATTCAAATCAACCATCACTATAAATCGGTCTCGTGCATCAAAACTACTAACACACTCATTCAGCTGCTCTTAAAATACTTGCCTCTATTGATCTTTCCTCTCATGTTTTTCATCCTCCTGCATTTTCAGGCCCCGATCACTCAAAATCTTTGTCACTCCATCTTTCCACCTTCAATTTGGTTCCCCACTTCTCCTCGTTCCCTCCACCTCTGACACATATATCCTCCTGGTCAATCTTTCCTCACTCATTCTCTCCATGTGACCAAAACATTTCAAAACAACCTCTTCTGCTCTCTCAACCACACACTTTTTATTACCACACATCTTTCTTACCTTATAATTACTTACTCTATCAAACCACCTCACACCACATATTGCCCTCAAACATTCCATTTCCAGCACATCCACCCTCCTCCGCACAACTCTATCCATAGCCCAAGCCTCGCAACCATACAACATTGTTGGGACAACTATTCCCTCAAACATACCCATTTTTGCTTTCCGAAATGATGTTCTCGACTTCCACACATTCCTCAAGGCTCCCAGAATTTTAGCCCCCTCCCTCACCCTATGATTCGCTTACGCTTACATGGTTCAATCCGCTGCCAAATCCACTCCCAGATATCTAAAACACTTCACTTCCTCCAGTTTTTCTCCATTCAAACTTACCTCCCAATTGACTTGACCCTCAACCCTACTGTACCTAATAACCTTGTTCTTATTCACATTTACTCTCAGCTTTCTTCTTTCACACACTTTACCAAACTTAGTCACCAGCTTCTCCAGTTTCTCACATGAATCAGCCACCAGCGCTGTATCATCAGCGAACAACAAGTGACTCACTTCCCAAGCTCTCTCATCCACAACAGACTGCATTCTTGCCCCTCTTTCCAAAACTCTTGCATTCACCTCCCTAACAACCCCATCCATAAACAAATTAAACAACCATGGAGACATCACGCACCCCTGCCGCAAACCTACATTCACTGAGAACCAATCTCTTTCGTCTCTTCCTACACGTGCACAGTCCTTACATCTTCGATAAAAACTTTTCACTGCTTCTAACAACTTGCCTCCCACTCCATATATTCTTAATACCTTCCACAGAGCATCTCTATCAACTCTATCATATGCCTTCTCCAGATCCATAAATGCTACATACAAATCCATTTGCTTTTCTAAGTATTTCTCACATACATTCTTCAAAGCAAACACCTGATCCACACATCCTCTACTACTTCTGAAACCACACTGCTCTTCCCCAATCTGATGCTCTGTACATGCCTTCACCCTCTCAATCAATACCCTCCCATATAATTTACCAGGAATACTCAACAAACTTATACCTCTGTAATTTGAGCACTCACCTTTGTCCCATTTGCTTTGTACAATGGCACTATGCAAGCATTACGCCAATCCTCAGGCACCTCACCATGAATCATACATACATTAAATAACCTTACCAACCAGTCAACAATGCACTCACCCCCTTTTTTGATAAATTCCACTGCAATACCATCCAAACCCTCGGCCATGCCGGCTTTCATCTTCAGCAACGCTCCTACTACGTCTTCTTGGTTTACCAAATCATTTTCCCTAACCCTCTCACTTTGCACTCCACCTCGACCAAAACACTCTATATCTGCCACTCTATCATCAAACACATTCAACAAACCTTCAAAATACTCACTCCATCTCCTTCTCACATCACCACTACTTGTTATCACCTCCCCATTAGCCCCCTTCACTGAAGTTCCCATTTGTTCCCATGTCTTAGGCACTTTATTACCTCCCTCCAACAACATCTTTTTATTCTTCCTAAAATTTAATGATACTCTCTCACCCCAACTCTCATTTGCCCTCTCTTTCACCTCTTGCACCTTTCTCTTGAGCTCCTGCCTCTTTGTTTTATACATCTCCCACTGATTTGCATCATTTCCCTGCAAAAATCGCCCAAATGCCTCTCTCATGCCACAAGCATCTTTTGCGCAAGCCATCACTGCTTCCCTAAACACATACCATTCCTCCCCCACTCCCCTTACCTCCTTTGTTCTCACCTTCTTCTATTCTGTACTCAGCCTCTCCTGGTACTTCCTCACACAAGTCTCCTTGTGTGGGAGGTAAGTTGTGAGAAGCAGTGAAAAGTTTTTATCGAGGATGTAAGGCATGTGTATGTTTAGGATAGAGGAAAGTTATTGATTCTCAGTGAATGTTGTTTTGCGGCAGGTGTGCGTGATGTCTCCATGGTTCTTTAATTTGTTTATGGATGGCGTTGTTAGGGCGGTGAATGCAAGAGTTTTGGAAAGAAGGGCAAGTATGCAGTCTGTTGTGGATGAGAGAGCTTGGGAAGTGAGTCAGTTGTTGTTCGCTGATGATACAGCGCTAGTGGCTGATTCGGGTGAGAAACTGCACAAGCTGTTGACTGAGTTTGGTAAAGAGTGTGGAAGAAGAAAGCTGAGAGTAAATGTGAATAAGAGCAAGGCTCTTAGGTACAGTAGGGTTGAGGAACAAATCAATTTGGAGGAGAGTTTCATTGGAGAGAAACTGGAGGAAGTGAAGTGTTTTAGATGTCTGGGAGTGAATTGGGCAGCAGATGGGTCCATGAAAGCGGAAGTGAATCATAAAGTAGGGGAGGGACGAAAGTTCTGGGAGCGTTGAAAAATGTTTGGAAGTCGAGACCGTTATCTTGGAAAGCAAAAATTGGTATGTTTGAAGGAATAGTGGTTTCAATTATGATATATGGGGCTATAGATACAGTTGTGCGGAGAAGGGTGGATGTGCTGGAAATGAGAGGTTTAGGACAATATGTGGTGTGAGTTTCTTTGATCCAGAAAGTAATGAAAGGGTAAGAGAGATATGTGGTGGTGAAAAGAGTGCGGCTGAGAGAGCAGAAGAGGGTGTTTTGAAATGGTTTGGTCACAAGAAGAGAATAAGTCAGGAAAGATTGACAAAGAGGATAAATGTGTCAGAAGTGGAGGGAACCAAGAGAAGTGGGAGACCAGATTGGAGACGAAAAGATGGAGTGAAAACGATTATGAGTGATCGGGGCCTGAACATGCAGGAGGGTGAAAGGCGTGCAAGGAATTGATTGAACTGGACCGATTTGGTATAATGGGGTCGACGTGATGTCAATGGATTGACCCAGGGTATGGAAAGCGTCTGGGGTAAATCACAAAAAGTCTGTGGGGCCTAGATGTGGAAAGGGAACTGTGGTTTTGGCGCATTATACATCAAAGCTAGAGACTGAATGTGAACGAATGTGGCCTTTGTAGTCTTTTCCTAGCGCTATCTTGAGATCTTGCGAGGGGAGGGGGTTGCTATTTCATTATGTGACGGGAATGAATCAGGAAAGACTGTATGAATCAAGTACATGTGCATATAAGTGTATGTGCATACGTTGAGGTGTATAGGTATGTATATGTGCGTATGTGGACGTGTATGTATATACATGTGTATGTGGGTGGGTTGGGCCACATAATTCATACTGTCTGCCTT
>NC_092242.1:38050527-38057419 GCF_036320965.1 Panulirus ornatus
TGTCCTCAACATCTCATTTCTAGCACTCCACCCTCCAGCGCAACACCTCTATCCATAGCCAACCGCCATCACAACCATACAACATTGTTGGAACCACTATTCCTTCAAACATACACATTTTTGCTTTCCGATATAATGTTCTCGACTTCCACACATTCTTCACGGCACCAAGGAATTTCGCCCCCTTCCCCACCTATGATTCACTTCGCTTCCTTGTATCCATCCGCTGCCAGATCCCACTCCCAGATATCTAAAACACATTTACTTCCTCCAGTTTTTCTCCATTCAAACTTACCTCCCAAGTGACTACCCTCAACCCTCTACTGTAACCTAATCACCTTGCTCTTATTCCACATTTACTCTTAACCTTCTTCTTTCACACACTTTACCAACTCAGTCACTCAGCATCTGAGCTTCTCACATGATCATCCACCAGCCTGTAAATCAGCGAACAACAAACTGACTCACTTCCAGCTCTCTAATCCATCAACTACTTCATTTTTGCCCCCTCTTTCCAAAACTTCTTGCATTCACCTACCTAAACAACCCCATCCATAAACAAATTAGGCGCAGCCATGGAGACATCACAAGACACCCTGCCGCAAACCCTACATTCACTGAAGAACCATCACTTTGCTCTCATCCTACAACGTACACATGAACTTACATCCACGATAAAAAAACTGTTCACTGCTTCTAACAACTTTCCTCCCACACCATATAATCTTAATACCTTCCACAGAGCATCTCGATCCAACTCTATAATAATGCTTCTCCAGGATCCATAAATGCTACATACAAATCCATTTGCTTTTCTAAGTATTTTCACATACATTCTACAAAGCAATCATCTGAATCCACACTCCTCTACCACTTCTGAAACGACACGGCTCTTCCCCTAATCTGTGCACTTACATGCCCTCACCCTCTCATCAATACCCTTCCATATAATTTACAAGGAATACTCAACAACATATACACCTGTAATTTGAGCACTCACTCTTATCCCCTTTGCCCTTGTACAATGGCACTATGCACGCATTCCACAATCCTCAGGCACCTCCCCATGAGTCATACATACATTAAATAACCTTACCAACAGTCAACATGTTAATATAACAGATCACCCCCTTTTTAATAAATTCCACTGCAATAACCCAAAACCTGCTGCCTAGCTGGCTTTCAATCTTCTGCAAAGCTTTTACTACCTCTTCTCTGTTTACAAATAAATTTTTCCCCCAAATCCTCTCACTTTGCACACCACCTCGACCAAGAACACCCTATAACTGCCAATCTATCATCAAACACATTCAACAAACATTCAAAATACTCACTCCACTCCTTCTCACATCACACTACTTGTTATCAGACTCCACCATTAGCCCCCTTCACTGAATTCCCAGTTCTCTCTTGTCTTACGCACTTTATTTACCTCCTTCCAGAACATCATTTATTCTCCCTAAAATTTAATGATACTCTCTCACCCCAACTCTTATTTTGCCCTCCTTTTTCACCTCGCAAACCTTTCACTTGGACCTCACTGTCTCTTCTTTTATACATATCCACACAATTTCAATTTTTTCCCTGCAAAAATCGTCCACCAAATGCCTCCCTCTTTCTTTCACATAATAATCTTACTTCTTCATCCCACCACTCACCTACCCTTATATAATGAACCCACCTCCAGCTTCTCATGCCACAAGCACATTTAACGCAAATCATCACTGATTCCCTAAATACATCCCCATTCCACCCCCACTCCCTTACTATCCAACTGTTCTTCTCATCAACCTTTTTCCATTCGTACTCAGTCTCTCCTATACTTCCTCACACAAGTCTCCTTCCCAAGCTCCTGTACTCTCACCACCCTCTTCACACCCCAACATCCATATGTTTCTTTTCTGAAAACCCATACAAATCTTCCACCTTAGCCTCCACAAGATAAAGATCAGACATCCCTCCAGTTGCACCTCTCAGCACATTTACATCCAAATCCCTCTCTCTTCGCGCCTGTCAATTAATAGTAACCAATCACGCTCTCTGGCCATACTCTCCTACTTACATACGTATACTTTTATGTATCTCGCTTTTTAAACCAGTATTCCAATCACAGTCCTTTTCAGCACATAAATCTACAAGCTCTTCACCATTTCCATTTACAACACTGAACACCCCATGTATACAAATTATTCCCTCAACTCCACATTACTCACCTTTGCATTCAAATCACCCATGCACTATAAACCGTCTTGTGCATCATAACCACTAACACACTCATTCAGCTACTACCCAAAAACTGCCCTCTCTGATCTTTCTTCTCCATGCCAAGGTGCATATGCACCAATAATCACCCATACTCTCTCCCATCAACTTTTAGTTTTACCCATTAAATCGAAAATTTAACTTTCTTACATTCGAATCACATACTCCCCACAACTCTTGTTTCAGAGTATTGCTACTCCCTTCCCTTGCTCTTGTCCACTCACTAATCCTGACAATTACTCCCAATCCCATTCCCCAAACCCCTCTTCCCCCTTTACCCTTGAGCTTTGTTTTAACTCAGAGCCAAAACATCCGGTTCCTTTCCCCAAACATAACTAACCTATCTCTCCCTTTTTTTCACATCTTGGTTACATCCACACACATTTAGACAACCAACCTGTGTCAACGAGGAGGATGACACTCCCGCGGACTCCTTCTGTTTCCCATTTTCCCATTCCCATGTTATAATATATTATTTTTTTTCTTTATGTGCTTTGTCGCTGTCTCCCAGCGTTTGCGAGGTAGCAGCAAGGAAACAGACGAAAGTAACTGGCCCAAACCCACCCCCATACACATTTAAAATACATACGTCCACACCACGCAAATATACATACCTACACAGCTTTCCATGGTTTACCCCCCAGACCGCTTCACATGCACCCTTGATTCAATTCCACTGACAGCACGACAACCCCGTAATAACCACATCGCTCCAATTCACTCTCTAATCCTTGCCCTCCTTTCACCCTCCTTCATATTCAGAGGCCCCGGATCACACAAACTTTTTCACTCACATCTTCCACCTCACAATTTGGTCCTCCCTCTTCTCCTCGGTTCCCTACAACCTCCCACCATATATCCTCTTAGTCCAATCTTTCCTCACTCATAATCCTCCATGTGCCCAAACCATTTCAAAACACCTCTTCTGCTCTCTCAACCACCTCTTTTTTATTTTCCACAACCTCTCTCTTACCCTTAACTTACTTACTCGATCAAACCAACCACCTCACAACCACACAATGTCCTCAACATCTCATTTCCAGCACATCCATCCTCCTCAGCGCACCACTCTATCCATAGCCCACGCCTCCCAACCATACATCATTGTTGGAACCACTATTACTTTCAACATACCCATTTTTGCTTTCTCACGAGATAATGTTCTCGACTCCCACACATTCTCAAGGCTCCCAGAATTTTCGTCCCCCTCCAACCACCCTATTGATCCACTTCCGCTTCGCATGGTTCCCATCCTCTGCCAGATCCACTCCCAGATATCTAAACACTTCAGTTCCTCCAGTTTTTCTCCATTCAAACTCAACCCAATATGTCTCGACCCGCAACCTACTGTACCTAATAACCTTGGCTCTATTCACATTACTCTTAGCTTTCTCTTTCACACAACCCTTTACCAAACTAGAGTCCACCAGCCTTCTTGCAGTTTCTCACATGAATCAGTCCCACCAGCGCTGTATCATCAGCGAACAAACAACTGACTCACTTCGGCAAGCTCTTCTCAACCCCAACAGTCTTCATACTTGCTATAACCCTCTTTCAAAACTCTTGCAATTCACCTCCCTAACAACACCATCCATAAACAAATTAAACAACCATGAGACATCACACACCCCTGCCGGAAGACCTACATCACTGAGAGACCGATCACTTCCTCTCTTCCTACACGTACACAGGCCTTACATCCTCGAAAAAACTTCTCGACTGAATTGCCTCTAACAACTTGCCTCCCCACACCATATATTCTTAATACCTTCCACAGAGCATCTCCATCAACTCTATCATATGCCTTCTCCAGAACCATGAAATGCTACAATACAAAACCATTTGCTTTTTCTTAGTATTTCGCTCAAATATACTTTAAGCAAACACCTGATCCACACATCCTCTACCACTATATATATATATATATTATATTATATATATATATATATGATATAATATATATAATATATATATATAAATATAAATATATATAATATATATATATAATATATAATATATATAATATTATATATATATATATCTAAATGTATATATATATATATATATATATATTATATAATATATAAAAACATGTACATATATATATAATATATATATATATATAATAATATTATATATAATATATATATATATATATATATATAAATATAAATATATATAATGTACAGTATATATATATATATATATATATAATATATATCTAATATATATATATATATATATATATATAATATATATATATATATATTATATATATATAAATATTATATATATATATATATATATATATATATATATATATATAAAAATATATATAAAATAAATATATTTATTCTCTCTGAAATTTAATGATAGCTCTTCACCCAACTCTGATTTCCTTTCCTCCAATTTTTCACCACTTGCACCTTTCTCTTGACCTCATGCTCCTTTCTATATATCTTGTCTCAGTCATTGGCACTACTTCCCTGCAGAATCATCCAAACGCCTCTCACTTCCTCTCTCACTAATAACCTTACCTTCTTCATCGCGCTATTCATTACCCTTTCTAATTTGCCCACCTCCCACGCTTCTCAAGCGAAAATCATCTTTTGTGCGGGAAGCCATCACTCTTACCCTAAATACTCCCATTCCTTCCTCACCTCCCCTTACTTGCTTTGCCTCAACTTTTTTTCACAATTCTAAACACTGAATCTCAATCCCTCATACAAGTCTCCATTCCCAAACTCACTTACTCTCACCACTCTGTTCACGACCAACATTTCTGTATTTTTTTCTGAAAAGTTCTACAAATTCTTCAACCTTCGCTTACCAGAGGATAATGATGAGACTCATTACAGCTTACACCTCTCAGCACATAACAACCAAAGTCTCTCTTCACGCGCCATATCAATTTATTGCGTAATCCATTAACGCTCTCTGTCCTCTCTTGTGCTTACGTACGTATACCTATAGAAATCTCTCTTTTTATATACTAGGTAGGCAAAGGGATAAAGGTGAGTGTTGAAATTACAGAGGATAAGTTTATGCGTATTCCCTCTGAAAATCTATATGGGAGGGTATTCCAATGAAACTTTTGAAACCACGTACAGAGCATCAGATTGTGGAAGAGCAGTTATGGTTTTTAGAGTGGTAGAAGTTGTGTGGAACAGTGTTTTTTGCTTGAGAATGTTTGTGAAAAATAATTAAAAAAACAAATGGATTTTGTAGTAGCATGTATGGATCCGAGAAGGCATTTGTTATGAGTTAATAGAGATGCTCTGTGGATTGCATTGATAGTATATGGTGATGGGGAGGCAAGTTGCTAGAAGCCAGTGGAAAGTTTTTTATAGAGGATGATTATAATGGCACGATGGTACGAGTAGGAAGAGAGAAAGTTGATTGGTTTTCTCATTAATGTCTGTTTTCGACAGGGTGGGGGGGGGGGTTTTTGGTGTGGGTGATGTCCTCCTTGTTTGTTTGATTTGTTTATGGATGGGGTTGTTAGGGAGGTGAATGCAAGAGTTTTGGAAAGAATGCAAGTATGCAGTCGGTGCTGTGGGATGAGAGGGAGCTCGGGAAGTGAGCCGGTTGATGTTCGGTGATGATACGGCGCTGGTGGCCAGATGCAGGTGAGAAACTGCAGAAGCTTATGACGGAGTTTTGGCAGGTGTGTGAAAGTAGATAGCTGAGAGTAAAGTGAATAAGAGAAAGCATTTACCTATTGATGGGTTAAGGACTCTTCAAATTGGGAAGTAAGTTCAATGGAGAAAAAACAGGAGGAAGTGAAGTTTTTTAGGATATATGGGAGTGAATTGGCAGTGGAAGAAAACCAGAAAGTGGAAGTGAGCAATAGGGTGGGAGGAGGGGGGGCGAAAGTTCTAGGAGCAGTGAAAAAATGTGGAGGGCGAGAACATTGGGTCTCAGAAAGCAAAAAATGGGATAAGTTTGAAGGAATAGAGGGTTCCAAACAAGTTACGTGGTTGCAAGGCGTTGGCTATAGATAGGTTTTTGCAGAGGAGGGTTTGATGTGTTGGAAATGAGATGTCTGAGTACAATATGTGGGTGTGAGGTGTTGATCGAGTATTAATGAAATAGTATAGAGAGATATTTGGGGAATAAAACTAGTGTGGTTGAGAGAGCAGAAGAGGGTTGTATTGACATGATTTGGTCACATGGAGAGAATGGGTGAGAAAGATTGACAAAGAGGAATATGTGTCGGAGGTGGAGGGGAACGCGAAGTGGGGGAACCAAACTGGAGGTGAAAGGATAGAGTGAAGAGACTTTGAATGATCGAGGCCTGTATATGGAGGATGATGAAAGGCGTGCAAGTATTAGACTATATTAGAACGGATGATATACCGGGGTCGACGTACTGTCAATTGAATCAACTAAAGGCATGTGAAAGAGGTTTGGGGTAAAAAACCCATTGAAAAGATTTGCGTGGCTGGATGTGGAAAGGGAGGTGGTGTTTTTTCAGTGCTTTATACATGTCAAATAAAGATATTAGTGAGAACGAATGTGGCCTTTGTTGTCTTTTCCTGGCGCTCACCTCGCGCACGTGCGGTGGGAGGGGGATGTCATTTCAATGTTTGGCGGGTGCGACGGGAATGAAATACAGTAGGAAGTAATG
>NC_092242.1:38057519-38064600 GCF_036320965.1 Panulirus ornatus
AATATCAGATATTGGGTGACAACTGGAGCTCCATGTCAAGAAAGCACCACTCAGAAAACATCTACTAGTCTTAATCAAATGTCTTCACCAGTTGCCAAAAAAAATAAAAAATGGATTTTTATAGATCTGATGAGGAGCAGTGACATGCCCTAAACATCTCTAAGATTATTCCTTGTGAACTTTGTTACAGGTGGGAAAGAATGTGGTAATATGTGAAACTGTAAACTGTTATGACTTTACTTTGAAATCCGCTCAGTAATTGTTTAGTCCAAAGAGCCCATGCCATTCGCCAAACTCAAACACCTGAGTACCTGTAAACACAGGTTGGCTATATTATCAAAATATATATAAGGCATGTATTACGTGTAGAAGAGAGAAAGTGATTGGTTCTTTGTTGAATGTAGGTTTGCGGCAGGGCGTGTGTGATTGTCTCCATGGTTGTTTAATTTGTTTAAGGATGGGGTTGTTAGTGGAGGTGAATGCAAGAGTTAGGAAAGGAGGGGCAAGTATGACGTTACTCAGTCTGTGAGGGGGATGAGGAGAGATTGGGAAGTGAGTCCTGTTGTTGTTCGCTGATGCTACAGAATCTGGTGGCTGAATTCCTGTTGAGGAAACGAAAACTGCAGAAGCTGTGTGACTGAGTTTGGTAAAGTGTTGTGGAAGAAGAAAGTTAAGAGTAAATGTGGAATAGTGCAGGATTTATTAGGTACAGTAGGGTTGAGGGGCAAGTCAATTGGGAGGTGAGTTTGAATGGAGAAAAACGGGAGGAAGTGAAGTGTTTTAGATTATCTGGGATGTGGATCTGTAGGGGATGGCATCCATGGAAGGGAAGTGGATCATAGGGTGGGGGAGTGCGAAAATTCTCGGGGCCTTTGAGACTGTGGTGGAAGTCGAGAACATTATCTCGGAAAGCAAAAAGGGTATGCTTGAAGGACTGTGGTTCCAACAATGTTGTATGGTTGCGAGGCTTTGGGCTATGGATAGAGTTGTGCGCAGGAGGATAGATGTGCTGGAAATGAGATGTTTGAGGACAATGTGTGGTGTGAGGTGGTGTGATCGAGTACGTTAACGTAAGGGTAAGAGAGAGTGTGGAAATAAAAAGAGGTGGTTGAGGAGAGCGGCGGGGTGTTTTGAATGGTTTGGGGACATGGAGAGAATGATGAGGGAAAGATTGACCAAGAGGATAAATGTGTCGGAGGAGGAGGGAACGAGGAGAAGAGGGAGACCAAATTGGAGGTGGACGATGGCGTGAAAAAAGATTTTGTGTGATCGGGGCCCTGAAACATGCAGGGGGTGAAAGGGGGGCAAGGAAATTGTGTGGAATTGTGAGCGATGTGGTATACCGGGGTTGACGTACTGTCAGTGGATTGAATCAAGGCATGTGAAGCTCGTCTGGGGTAAACCAGGAAGCTGTGTAGGTATGCTATAGTTGCGTGTGTGGACGTATGTTATACATGTGTATGGGGGTGGGTTGGGCCATTTCTTTCGTATGTTTCCTTGCGCTACCTCGCAATCGCGGGAGACAGCGGCAAAAAAAACAAAATATATATTATATATATATATTTATATTTTTTTATTTTATATATATATATATATTTATACAAAAATAACTGTTCGTGATAGAAACGAATAAACGTAGCTAGGACGCCTTTGGCAAACCTGCGATTGTCCAAGACAGACAACTAGTGTATCATAGACTTATTATGTGGACAAGAAGGCGAATTGTTTGCAAAAAATAATCAACGTGCCTGACGCACTGCGCGGAGTTGCTCATTCTTACGTGGGCATAGTCCAGATACAGCAAACAATTACCTTTTACCAGTTGACACACTTCGCTGCCTGCGCCTATGCACTCACGAAAAACACCTTGACCAGTTTCCGCGCATTTGGACTTACAGGTTTGGTTGGGTTCTTTACAGTTCTTAGTCTCATGTTCCGTATTTCAGAATTTGGACAATAGTTGTACGTCGAGATGTTCATTTTCTTCAGGGATTTTGCTGGCACAGAGATCATGGGGAAATCAGGACTCCACGGGAGGAGAGGTGATCGGCCTCGGTGGGTTTGAACATTGTTCTTTATTGATCTGGAGTTATTCGGTTTATAGACGTTAATGGAATTAACCCACGGCCATTGTTTACGCCATTGATGGCTTCAACAATCTCCGAAGGGCTGAGGGAACAAGATAGATGCATCAACAATTGTAGGCAATAATAGTAATCTAGCTTGAAGGGCAGCCGGTCCTGGAAACGATTTGGTAGTTTTTTTTTAGCTAGTTCTCAAGGAGAGGCTTCGATAGGATTCTATCTAAATCCACTATCTTGTGCCAAGCAAATCTTTAAATGGTATTTGTCGAGGGGAATTGAATGACCTAGTAGGACGGATATCAGTGGTCTTAAAGACGATGGACAGGAGTTCGAACGTGGAAGGAGGGGACAATCAGTTTTGAGGGATTTAGGACGTATGTCGGGGCGGCCAATGTGTGGCATCAGTGTCCTAGTGCGAGAAAACGTGAGTGAGGGAGGCTCGACGGTCCAGGTAGGGGAGAGGTACGAGATAGTTGTGGGGTCTCCCCCGTTTTTTCCCCCAAAGGTTGAGAACAGCTCAATCCAGCTCACTCCTCTGGGAAAATGAGTTTTCCGGAAATGGGTTTTAGGATTTGGGGAAAGCTGGGGTAGAGATTGCTCAAGCCAAACGGTTCGAGGAGATGGATGATGGATCGATAAAAAATAGAAAATAAAAAAAGAATGTGAAGATGGAGTTGGAGCAACGCGTGGGGGTGTGGGGTTGCAGCGAAGGGTGGTGAGGGAACGCCTGGCCGGCGTTGCGTCACCGTAAACGGCCTCCCGCGGGAAGGACAACGCGGGAAGGCAACGTTACAATCCACTTCTTTCTTCTGTTTTCTCTCTTCTTTCTTCCTCTTTCTTTCTTCTCTCTTCGTGGGATCTGGCGCGTTTATTCCTCCATCAACACGTGGTAACACGTGGCCGAGACGGAGCAGCAAGAACCTTCTCGAATGGCTAGAAAAGTGATGTTTATACATAGGGAAACATTCTTTATATATACCGGGTCAGATGGACGTTAAAGGAGCAGTTGTACTTCTGTGCCTTCATCGTGTGCTTTTTGTGATATGCGCATTTTTCTTTGTATGTTATCTTATGGAACAATATAAACACACCAAGCTTCTATCTTATGACACCATTATATCTTACTTTTTTCCTATTTAACATAGAGATGATTGTGAAAAATAGCCTTTCAACCTTCCATCTGGATCAACGGTGAGGCAGGTGTGGCGGAGTTATGGCTTTCTTCAGCCAATAGGGAGGGAGTTTGTGTCTGTTGCTTGTGCATAAAACGTGCTCGCGCCACCAAGCGACATAACCTATATATGCTACTTTACTCAAACAATACATAGGGATTCTACCCTTACAACTTATCCAAACATATTATGCAGCCCTCTCATTGGTTAGATATTGTCAACAATAGGGCAAGCAGTATTTCCAACCATATATAGAGGCACCGCGGCCCGTAAACCCGTTTTCAAAACCCCAGTCTACAAAAAAGGACTTTAACAGACTTTCCTTTCCCACGTTAACACACCACGCACTACTACCACAAACCACACATCCATTATATATACTTTATTTATATACTATACTTTCTCGCTGTATCCTGCGTTAGCGAAGTTAGCGCAAGGAACACAACGAAAAAATGGCGCAACCCATGGCGAATAGTATGGAAAAAAAAAAAAAAATATATTTAAATATATATATATATATATATATTATATATTTTTTTTTTTTTTTCTTTTAAACTATTCGCCATTTCCCGCGTTAGGCGAGATAGCATTCAGAACAGGGACTGGGCCTTTGCGGGGAATAACCCTCACCTGGCCCTATTCTCTGTATATTATATTATATCTAAATATATATATACTATATATATATAATATATATATATGTATATATATATATTTATATTATATATATATATATATATATTATATATATATATCCTTGGGGATAGGGGGATTCAGAATACTTCCCACGTATTCCCTGCGTCTCGTAGAAGGCGACTAAAAGGGGAGGGAGCGAGAGGTGGAAATCCTCCCTCTTCTTTTTTTTTTAATTTTCCAAAAGAGGAACAGAGAGGGCCAGGTGAGGTAATTTCCAAAAGAGGCCCAGTCCTACTTTTCTTAGCGCACCTCGCTAACGGCAGGGAAATGGCGAATAGTTTAAAAGGAAAAGCTTATATAATTATTGTATATATATATAATCTATATATATATATATATATTATATATATATATATATTATATATATTGTTCGAGAGAGAGAGAGATGAGAGAGAGAGAGAGGACGAGAGCGAGAAGAGAGAACTATACACTTAAAATTGAAGAATTCCATCTTAAGGAAAACACACGTTAAAACCACATATTTATCGAAAGGACATATGTACAAATCTCAAGAAAATACTGTTCATTTCTCCCTATCTCTTCTCTTGAAAGGTCTTCGATCTGGAAAAAGTTGGGGCTTTAATGGGCCTTCCTTCCTTCCTTTTCTATGCTTAAGACGTCCAATTATGTATATATATATATTATAATTAGATATATATATATATATATATATATATATTAATATATAATATATATATATACATATATCTTTATATATATTATATATATATAATCATATATATAATTATATATATATTATATATATATATATATATATTTATATATATATATTATATTATATATATATTATTCTATATATTATACATACAAAACCTCCAAACAGATAGGTCGGAAAACCCAGGACTCCTGTGGAACAGGCCGAGAAGCGCTACCGCTCGGCCTATGATCATAAAATAGCGGTCGAGCTGCCTAATGTTGACGGGGTCCCGATTTCCGATCCTGGCTGTTGGATGGTTATGTATGTTCTATGATGGTGAGCATACATATGCGCTTTGTTAAACCTCTCTCTCTCTCTCCTCTCCTCTCTCTCTCTCTCTCTCTCTGTATTTTTATATTTACTATTTTATTTATATATATATATATATATTATATATATATATATATGATATATATATATTATATATATATATTTATATATATGCAAGAGTTTTGAAAGAGGGGCAAGTATGAAGTCTGTTGGGGATGGAGAGAGCTTGGGAAAGAGTCAGTTGTTGTTTCGCTGATGATACAGCGCTGGTGGGCTGATTCATGTGAGAAACTGCAGAGCTGGTGACTGAGTTTGGTAAATGTGTGTGGAAGAAGAAAGTTTTGAGGGAGTAAAGTGAATAAGTGCAGGGTATTAGGTACAGTAGGGGTGAGGGTCAAGTCAATTGGGAGGTGAGTCTTGAATGGGGAGAAAAAATGAGGAAGTGAAGTGTTTTAGATATATGGGAGTGGATCTGTCAGCGGATGGAACCAGATGCGGAAGTGGATATAGGGTGGGGGAGGGGGCGAAATTTTGGGAGCTGAATAATGTGTGGAAGTCGAGCAATTATTCTCGGAAAGCGGAAAATGGGTATGTTTGAGGGAATAGTTAGGTTCCAACAATGTTGTATGGGTTGCGAGGCGTGGGCTATGGATAGAGTTGTGCGCAGGAGGATGGATGTGCTGGAAATGAGATGTTTGAGGACAATGTGTGGTGTGAGGTGGTTTGATCGAGTAAGTAACGTAAGGGTAAGAGAGATGTGTGGAAATAAAAAGAGCGTGGTTGAGAGAGCAGAAGAGGGTGTTTTGAAATGGTTTGGGCACATGGAGAGAATGAGTGAGGAAAGATTGACCAAGAGGATATATGTGTCGGAGGTGGAGGGAACGAGGAGAAGAGGGAGACCAAATTGGAGGTGGAAAGATGGAGTGAAAAAGATTTTGTGTGATCGGGGCTCTGAACATGCAGGAGGGTGAAAGGAGGGCAAGAATAGAGTGAATTGGAGCGATGTGGTATACAGGGGTTGACGTGCTGTCAGTGGATTGAATCAAGGCATGTGAAGCGTCTGGGGTAAACCATGGAAAGCTGTGTAGGTATGTATATTTGCGTGTGTGGACGTGTGTATGTACATGTGTATGGGGGGGGGTTGGGCCATTTTCTTTCGTCTGTTTCCTTGCGCTAACATCGCAAACGCGGGAGACAGCGACAAAGTATAAAAAAAAAAAAAAAAAAAAAAAAAAAAAAATTATATATATATATATATATATATTTATATATATATATATGTGTGTGTGTGGGAAGTCGAGAACATTATCTTGGAAAGCAAAATGGGTTTATGGTAGAAGGAATAGTAGGTTCCAACAATGTTGTTATGAGTTGCGGAGGACGTGGGCTATGGATAGTGTTGTGCGCAAGGAGGATGATGTGTGGAAATGAGATGTTTGAGGTCAAGTGTTGGTGTGTGGTGGTTTGATCGAGTTGAGGTAACGTAAAGGGTAGAGAGATGTGTGGAAATAAAAAAAGAGAGTTGGTTGAGAGAGCAAGAAGGGGTGTTTGAAGTGGTTTGGGAACATGGGAGAGGATGAGTGAGGAAAGATTGACAAGAGGATTTATGTGGCGGAGGTGGAGTGAACTAGGAGAGAGGGAGACCATATTGGAGGTGGAAAGATGGAGTGAAAAAGATTTTGTTGTGCTCGGGGCCTGAGATGCAGGAGGGGGAGAGGGCAAGGAATAGATGTGAGATTGGGAGCGATGTGGTATACGGGGTTGACGTTGCTGTCAGTGGAATGAATCAAGGCATGTGAAGCGTCTGGGTAAACCATGGAAAGCTGTGTAGTATGTTATATTTGCGTGTTGTGGACGTATGTATATACATGTGTAGGGGGGGGGGTTTTGTTGGGCCCATTTCTTTCGTCTGTTTTCTTGCGCTACCTCGCAACGCGGGAGACCAGCGACAAAGTATAATAAATAAATATATAATAAATAATATATATATATATATATATATATATATTATATATTATATATATTATATATATATTATTATTTTTTATATATATTATATATATATATATTTATATATTTTTTTTTGGTTGGACTTTCTAGGTCCTATTTTTATGGTTCTTTCGTAGCTTTCTGAATTGAAT
>NC_092242.1:38064700-38079943 GCF_036320965.1 Panulirus ornatus
TCAACAGAATTCACGTGGTAGCTTAATTCTTCTTCTGATATGCAAGATTTCTCTTTCATTGTGTTAATAATTTTCCATCATCAGGGTGTCTGGTAATAAGAAGCTGTAGACTTTATTTCTTTATTGATTTATTTCTCAACTTAGCATCCCTGTCATTTTTGGTAACTTTTCATGCGGATTTATTTTCAATGTCATTTAAACATTTGAGTAGAACCAGTCCCAAAACTGATACTATGCACACCACATTGTCATATCTAATCGTCTGAAGCATGACCATAATCACTGCTCTTTGTTTGCTACAAATAAACCATTTTTCACCAACAAAGTTAAACCTTAATCAACTCTCATGTAATTTAACTTTTGCTTTTAATCTTTGGTATGGGACTTCATTAAATGCTTTCTTAATACTAAATAGATGACATCAATGCATTCACCTTTATCATACATGTTCATTATATCTACAATAAAATTTAGCAGATTTATTAGGCAGGAATAACTTCAAATCCAAGCTGTGATCGTTAATCATTGATGTGATCCCTTTGATGACTTAAAATCTTTGTCTTGAATGACGGCTTCTTAAGCTTGCAAACTACAGACTTAAGCTCAATGGGGAATAATCTCAAAGCAAGGCCTTATCACTTTTTCAAATGTTGGTGTTACACTGGTGCAAACCTGCAGTCTTTTGGAACTCCAGGTAGTATGTGACTTGCTGAAAAGAACAGTTACTAACTCAAACTATCATTCCTCTTCAACTCTTCATTCACTGTTCAGATTAATATCATCTGGGCCTATCATATGGATTGACTGTAGTGCTGCTAGTTTGTGTTATGTACGTTTTCAGATTGGGTAGTGCCCAATATGGTTTCAGGAGAGGGAGAGGATATATGGATCAGGAATTAGCTTTGAAGAATGTATGAGGAAAATAAGGAGAAAGGATGGAATTTATGGATTCTGGAGAAAATATATGATTAGGGCTGTTAAAGATGCTTCCTTTGGAAGTTGTTATGATTATAAGGTGTGGGAAGAAGCTGATGAAGCAAACTAGTGGTGCAGGATAGGTGGAGTTGAGAGGTTCCAAACAAAGATGAGGACTTTTGGCAGGGGTGTGTGATGTTACGGAAGTCTGTTTCATCTGCTTGAGGATGTGGTGGCAATGGTGGTGAACGCAAGGGAAAGGTTTGCATTCTACTGGAGGTAGGATAGGGAAAGTGATTAATTGTTTGTGGGTGGATGGATACTGACAGAAGAATTGAGCAGAAAGAGCCACAGCATGCAGGAGAATTTTGAGAGGTAATATGGTTAAAGATAGGTTTGGCAGTGGATACAGACAGGTAAGCTGGGGTGAGGAGTTTGAAACAGGGCAGCTTCGAGGAAGGTGAAGTGTTTTACATACCTGGGGGTGAGATATGCAGTGAATTGAACCATGGGAGGTGAAGTAGAGTCACCACAGTAGGGGAGGCAGTGAAGGTCCTGGGAACTATTTGAGGATGTGTGAAAAGTGAGGCCCACTTCTGGAGGGCAAGATGGGCCCTGGACAACGTGTGTATGTGAGGAAGTATATATGGGAATGTACAGTTAGGGTGATGTGTTGGAAGTAAAATGTTTTACAGGATTAATTGTGGCATGGGCAAGAGTTGACAGAATAAGAAATGATAGGGTAAGTGGGAAGAATAGTTTGAAGGAATGAGTAAGAGGCTGACAAAGAAGATAAAGAGGAATGGAACCCATACTTGGAGATGGAAGGATGGAATGGAGTAAGGTTTTGGAGACATGAGGCATGAACAAGCAGGGAAGGTGTAAGGAGTGCACATGATACAGAGAACTAGAGAAATGTGGTATACAGATAGACATACAGTCAGTTAGAAATGAACCCGGATACAAAACAAGCCAGGGGAACCACAAAAAAGAATGGATTTATATATATATATGGGTGCCTTTATTGTCTTTTCTAGTCTACGCTGACAATGAGGGGGGAGGGGGTTGTTATTTCATGGTGGCGAGGTTGGCGATGGGAAATGAATAAAAGGGCAGGACAGTATGAATTATGTGCATGTGTATATATGTATATGAATTTTGTACATGTGTATATATGTGTGTTATATATATTTATACGTTGAGATGTATAGGTATGTACATTTGCGGGTGTTGGTCGTGTATATATATAAATGTGTATGTGGGTGGGTTGGCTTTTTCATCTGTTTCCCTGCGCTACCTCGCTAATGCAGAAGACAACGACAAAGCAAAAATAATTAAATATAATTATTTTTTTTTTTTTGCTTTGTCGCTGTCTCCCGCGTTTGCGATGGTAGCGCAAGGAAACAGACGGAAAGAAATGGCCCACCCACCCCCATACACAGGTATATACATACGTCCACACACGCATATATACATACCTAACACAGCTTTCCTTTGGTTTAACCCCAGATGCTTCACATGCCTGATCCAATCCACTGACTGCCACTTCAACCCCGGTACACACATCGATCCAATTCACTCTATTCCTTGCCCTCCTTTCACCATCCTGCTTGTTAAGGCCCCGATCACACAAAATCTTTGTCAATCCAAATTTTTCCAACTCCAATATGGCTCCCACTTTCCTCGTTCCCTCCACCTCCGACACATATATCCTCTTGTCAATCTTTCCTCACTCCATTCTCTCCAAGTGCCCAACCATTTCAAATACACCTCTTTGCTCTCTCAACCACGCTCTTGTTATTTCCACCACATCGCTCTTACCCTTATGTTACTTACTCGATCAAACCACCTCACAACCAAAATTGTCCTCAAACATCTCATTTCCAGCTCATCCTCCTCCTTGCGGCAAAACTCTATCCATAGCCCACGCCTCGCAACCATACAACATTGTTTGGATCCACTACTCCTTCAAACTTACACATTTTTGCTTCCGAGATATCGTTCTCGTCTTCACACATTCTTCAAGGCTTCCAGAAGAATTTCGCCCTCCCCCACCCTTGATCCACTTATGTTCCATGGTTCCTCCGCTGCCAGATACACTCCCAGATATCTAATAACAATTTACTTCCTCCAGTTTTTTTCATTCAAAACTTACCCTCCAATTGACTTGACCTCAACCTACTGTACCTAATACATTGTCTTATTCACATTTACTCTAACTTTCTTCTTCCACACACTTTTACCAAACTCAGTCCTGCTTCTGCAGTTTTCAACATGAATCTGCCACCAGCGCTGTATCATCAGCGAACAACAACGGAATCACTGCCCAATCTCTTCTCATCCCCAACAGACTTTCACTAGTTGCACCTCTTTCCAAACCCTTGGATTTCTTCCTCCCCAACAATATCAATATATATTTAAATATATATATATTATTATATATATATATATTTGTGGGAAAACAGCGACAAAAAAAAATATATATATATATATTTATATATAGATTTATGATTTATTCTTTATTATGCTTTGTCGCTGTCTCCAGCGTTTGAGAGGTAATGCAAGGATACAGACGAAAGGAAATGGCCAAACCCCCCCATACACATGTATATACATACGTCCACACTCGCAAATATACAACCTACACAGCTTTCAATGGCTTACCCCAGACGCTTCACATGCCTTGATTCAATCCACTGACGCACGTCAACCCCGGTATACCCATCGCTCCAATTCACTCTATTCCTTGCCCTCCTTTCACCTCCTGCATGTTCAGCCCGATCACACAAAATCTTTTTCACTCCCAATTCTTTCCACCTCCAATTTGGTCTCCCTCTTCTCCTTGTTCCCTCCACCTCCGACACATATATCCTCTTGGTCAATCTTTCCTCACTCATCCTCTCCATGTGCCCAAACCACTTCAAAACACCCTCTTCTGCTCTCTCAACCACGCTCTTTTTATTTCCACACATCTCTCTTACCCTTACGTTACTCACTCGATCAAACCACCTCACACCACACATTGTCCTCAAACATCTCATTTCCAGCACATCCATCCTCCTGCGCACAACTCTATCCATAGCCCACGCCTCGCAACCATACAACATTGTTGGAACCACTATTCCTTCAAACATACCCATTTTTGCTTTCCGAGATAATGTTCTCGACTTCCACACATTCTTCAAGGCTCCCAGAATTTTCGCCCCCTCCCCCACCCTATGATCCACTTCCGCTTCCATGGTTCCATCCGCTGCCAGATCCACTCCCAGATATCTAAAACACTTCACTTCCTCCAGTTTTTCTCCATTCAAACTCACCTCCCAATTGACTTGACTTCAACCCTACTGTACCTAAATAACCCTTGCTCTTATTCACATTTACTCTTAACTTTCTTCTTCAAAACACTTTACCATACTCAGTCACCAGCTTCTGCAGTTTCTCACATGGAAATCAGCCACCAGCGCTGTATCATCAGCGACACAAAACAATAATCTGGACCGCACTTCCCAAGCTCTCTCATCCTCAAAACAGACTCATACTTGCCCTCTTTCCAATACTTCTTGCATTTACCTCTAACAACCCCATCCATAAACAAATTTAAACAACCATGGAGACATCAACACCCTGCCGCAAACCTACATTCACTGAGAACCAATCACTTTCCTCTCTTCCTACACGTACACATGCCTTCTCTGACATCCCTCGATAAAAACTTTTCACTGCTTCTAACAACTTTCCTTCCACACCATATATTCTTAATACCTTCCACAGAGCATCTCTATCAGAACTCATATCATATGGCCTTCTCCAGATCCATAAATGCTACATACAAAAAGCCATCTATAGATATCTATATATATATATTTATATATAATTTTTTTTTTTTTTTATACTTTGTCGCGGTCTCCCGCGTTTGCGAGGTAGCGCAAGGAACAGACGGAAAGAAATGGCCAACCCCCCCCATACACATGTATATACATACGTCCACACACGCAAATATACATACCTACACTGCTTTCGCATGGTTTACCCCAGACGCTTCACATGCCTTGAATTCAATCCCTGACACAGCACGTCAACCCCGGTATACCACATCGCTCCTATTCTCTGCTAGTCTTGCCCTCCGTTCACCCTCCGGCTATGTTCAGGCCCCGATCACCACAAATCTTTTTCACTCCATCTTTCCACCTCCTATTTGGTTTCACCCTCTTCTCTCTTGTTCCCTCACCGTCCGACACATGTATCCTCTTGGTCATCTTTCCTCACTCTCCTCTCCATGTGCCCAAACCACTTCAAAAACACTCTTTACTGCTCTCTCAACCACATCTTTTTATTTCCACACATCTCTCTTACCCTTACGTTACTCACTCGATCAAACCACCTCACACCACACATTGTCCTCAAACATCTCATTTCCAGCACATCCATCCTCCTGCGCACAACTCTATCCATAGCCCACGCCTCGCAACCATACAACATTGTTGGAACCACTATTCCTTCAAACATACCCATTTTTGCTTTCCGAGATAATGTTCTCGACTTCCACACATTCTTCAAGGCCCCCAGAATTTTCGCCCCCTCCCCCACCCTATGATCCACTTCCGCTTCCATGGTTCCATCCGCTGCCAGATCCACTCCCAGATATCTAAAACACTTCACTTCCTCCAGTTTTTCTCCATTCAAACTCACCTCCCAATTGACTTGACCCTCAACCCTACTGTACCTAATAACCTTGCTCTTATTCACATTTACTCTTAACTTTCTTCTTCCACACACTTTACCAAACTCAGTCACCAGCTTCTGCAGTTTCTCACATGAATCAGCCACCAGCGCTGTATCATCAGCGAACAACAAACTGACTCACTTCCCAAGCTCTCTCATCCCATACAGACTTCTAACTTGCCCTCTTCCAAAAACTCTTGCATTTACCTCCCTAAAAACCCAATCCATAAACAATTAAACAACCATGGAGACATCACACACCTGCCGGCAAACTACATTCACTAGAGAACAATCACTTTCCTCTCTTCCTACACGTACACATGCCTTACATCCTCGATAAAAACATTTTCACGCTTCTAACAACTTTCCTTCCACACCATATATTCTTAATACTTACACAGAGCTCTCTAATCAACTCTATTCATCTGCCTTCTCCAGATCCTTAAATGCTACATACAAAGCCACATATATATATATATATTATATTTTTTTTTTTTTTTATACTTTGTCCGCTGTCTCCCGCGTTTCGAGGTAGCGAAGGTAAACAGACGAAAGATATGGCCCCAACCCCCCCATACACATGTACTTACATACGTCCACACACGCTAATATACATACCTACACAGCTTTACAATGGTTTACCAGACGCTTCACATGCCTATGATTCAATCCACTGACAGCACGTTCAACCCACGGTATACACACATAGCTCCAATTCACCTATTCCTTGCCCTCTTCACCCTCCTGCATGTTCAGGCCCCGATCACCCAAAATTTTTTCACTCCATCTTTCCACCTCCAATTTGTGTCTCCCTCTTCTCCTCGTTCCCGTCACTTCGACACATGTAATCATCTTGGTCATTTTTCCTCACTCATCCTCTCCATGTGCCCAAACCATATTCCAAACACCCTCTTCTTGCTCTCTCAACCACACTCATTTTATTTCCACCACATCTCTATTCCCTTACGTTACTCACACGATCAAACCACCTCACCACCACTCATTGTCTCAAACATCTCCATTTCCAGCACATCCATCCTCCTGCGCACAAATCTATCATAGCCCACGCCTCGCAACCATACAACTTGATTGGAACCATATCCTTTCACACCATACCCAAAATATTCTATCCTATATATTAACTCTCCTTCCACCCCCATCAACACTTCCCCATCAAAAAATCCCTCCCCCCTATTATCCACATCCTCAACCCATTAACCCCACCTCATCCATAACCCCACCCCTAAAACACCACCCAACACAACACCCTAAAAAACCCCACCCACACACACCCACCCACACCCCACCCCCCCCCCCCCCCCCCACCCCCCCACAAACAATAACCAAAAACTCAACCACCCCACACCCCCCAACCCCCCCCCCATTCAAATCCCCATCACCCCCCCTCCCCAACACCCCTTTCACATCCTCCTCCCCCCCCCCCCCCTTCCCCCCACCTCACCCCCCCCCCCCCCACACCATTTAATATTTTATCATAATTAATTATATCTCATTTTTTTTTTTGATGTAGTTTGATAGAGATGCTTCTGGGAAGGTATTAAGAATATATGGTTGTGGGGGCGGCAGTTGTGGAGGAAAGAAGACAGTGAATTGAATAGGCGTTTTTAGTGGTTGGTAGGATGTGGGGTGGGGTGGTTGAGGTGGTTAGGGATTGGGTGATATGGGTTGGAAGGGTTGGGGGGGGGCTGGGGTGGGGGGTGGTAGCCATGGGTGTTGATGGTGTTGTGGGATGGGGTGGGGTGTGTGGGATGGGTTGGCTTGGTGGGGGGGTTTTGGTGGGGCTTGTATGGTAGGACTTGTGGGATGAGAGAGCTTGAAGTGAGTCAGTTGTTCGCTGATGATACAGTGCTGGTAATCTCTTTAGTGGCTGATTTATGTGAGAAACTGCAGGAAAGCTGGTGGACTGAGTTTGGTAAAGTGTGTGAAAGAAGAAAGTTAAGAGTAATGGAATAAGAGCATGGTTATTAGGTACAGTAGGGTTTGAGGGTCAAGTCAATTGGGAGGTGAGTTTGATTGGAGAAAAACTGGAGGAAGGAAGTGTTTTAGATTCTGGAGTGGATCTGGCAGCGGATGGAACCATGGAAGCGGAAGTGGTTCATTAGGGTGGGGGACGGGGGCGAGAAAATCCTGGGAGCTTGAAGAATTGTGTGGAAGTCGAGGAGAACAATATCTCGGAAGGCAAAATGGGTATGTTTGAAGGTAGTGGTTCCAAACAATGTTGTATGGTTGCGAGGCGTGGGCTATGGATAAATAAAGTTGTGAGCAGGATGATGGATGTGCAGGAAATGAGATGTTTGAGGACAATGAGTGTGTGGGTGGTTGATCGGAGTATGTAAGTAAGGGTAAGAGAGAGTGTTGTTGGAAATATAAAAGAGCTGTGGTTGTTGAAAGAGCAGGAAGAGGGTTGCTGATTGAAAATGGTTCGGGCACATGGAGAGAATGAGTGAGGATAGGTTGACAAAGAGAATATATGTGTTGGAGGTGGAGGGAACGAGGAGAAGAGGGAGACCAAATTGGAGGTGGAAAGATTGAGTGAAAAAGATTTTGTGTGATCGGGGCTCTGAACCTGCAGGAGGGTTGAAAGGAGGGCAAGAATAGAAAGTGATTGGAGCGATGTGGGAGAACCGGGGTTCGAAGTTGCTTGTCAGTGGATTGAATCAAGGCATGTGAAGCGACTGGGGTAAACCATGGAATGTCTGTGTAGGTATGTATATTTGCGTGTGTGGATGTATGTATCATACATGTGTTATGGGGGTGGTTGGGCCATTTCTTTCATCTGTTTTTCCTTGTAGCTACCTTCGCAATGCGGGAGACAGCGGACAAAGCAAAAAAGAAAAAAAAAAATATATAATATATCGAGGATGTAAGGCATGTGTACGTGTAGGAAGAGAGGAAGTGATTGGTTCTCAGTGAATAGTAGGTTTGCGGCAAGTGTGTGTGATGTCTCATGGTTGTTTAATTTGTTTATGGATGGGGTTGTTAGGGAGGTGTATGCAAGAGTTTTGGAAAGAGGGGCAAGTATGAATCTGTTGTGGATGAAGAGAGATTGGGAAGTGAGTCAGTTGTTGTTCGTGATGATTACTGCGCTGGTGGCTGATTCATTGAGAAACTGCAGAAAAGAAAGCATGGTGACTGAGTTGTTAAAGTCGTGTGAAAGAAGAAAGTTAAGAGTAAATGTGAATAAGAGACAAGGATATTTAGGTACAGATAGGGTGAGGGTCAAGTCAATTGGGATGGTATGTTTGAATGGAAGAAAACTGGAGGTAGTAATGTGTTTTAGATATCTGGGAGTGATCTGGCAGCGGATGGAAAACCATGGAAGCGGGGAAGTGGATCATAGGGTGGGGGAGGGGGCGAAAATCCTGGGAGCCTTGAAGACTGTGTGGAAGTCGGGAAATTATTCGGGAAAGCAAAAAAGGGGTATGTTTGAAGGAATAGGGTTCCAACAATGTATGTATGGTTGCGAGGGTGGGCTATGGATAAAGTTGTGCGCAGGATGATGGATGTGCAGAAATGGAGATGTTTGAGGGACAAATGTGTGGTGTGAGGTGTACTCTTTGATGAGGTAAGAACGTAATGGGTAAAGAGATGTGTGTGGAAATAAAAGAGGTGGTTGAGTGAGCAGAGAGGGTTGTTTTGGAACTCGGGTTTGGGACACATGGAGAGAATGAGTGAGGGAAAGATTGACCAAGAGGATATATGTGTCGGAGGTGGAGGGAACGAGCGAAGAAGGTGGGAGACAAATTGGAGGTGGAAAGTGGATGTGAAAAAGATTTTTGTGGTGATCGGGGCCTGAATATGCAGGAGGGTGATAGGAGGGCAGGAATAGATTGAATTGGATCGATTGTGTATACCGGGGATGACGTGCTGACAGTGGACTTGAATCAGGGGCATGTGAAGCGTATGGGAATAAAACCATGGTAAAGCTGTGTAGGTATGTATATTTTGGTGTTGGTCGTTTATACATACATTGTGTATGGGGGTGGTTGGGCCATTTCTTTCGTCTGTTTCTTTTGCGGCTACCTCTGCAAACGTGGGAGACAGCGGCAAAAAAAAAAAAAAAAAAAAAAAAAAAAAAAAAAAAAAAAAAAAAAATCCATTACTATTCCATTTCCCGCATTAGCGAATGGGTATAGTGTTTATACTAAGAACATAGGACGGGCCTTAGAGGGGGGTGGGGAAACTTTATCCCCAATGGCCCCTTCTCTGTTCCTTCTTTTGGAAAAAAAAAACAAAAAAAAAAACAAAAAAAAAACGATGAGGATGGCCCATCCACAAAACATATAACATATACCCCATATTAACATATACATATTTCATACTTGGACTTGCCTTCATCCATTCCCGGCACTAACCCATTCCCCACGGGAAACAGCATCGCTATCCCCTGCTTCATGAAAAAAATAAAAAAAAAAAAAAAAAAAAAAGGCCACATTTGTTCACACTCAGTCTTTGCCTGTCATGGGAATGGATAATATATAGGGTTGTTCTGTAGGAGGAGGGTGGATGTGATGGAAATGAAATTTGGGGTTTTTTGAGAAATATGAGGTGATGAAGTGGTTTCACTGGGTAGAGTGAAGGTGGCTATGAGTGATGTGTGGAAATTAAAAAAGTGTGTGCGGTGAGAGCTGAGTGGAGGGTGTGTTGAAATGGTTTGGGACATATGAAGAGTATGAATGAGGAAAGGTTGACAAGAAGATAATTTGTGTTGGAGGGGGAGGGAAACAAGGAGAAGCAGGAGACCAACTGGAGGTGGAAGGATATGGAGTGTGAAAAAGATTTTGGTGATCGGGGCATTGATACATTATAGGAGGGTGAGAGGGTGCAAGGAATAGATGAATTGAAGAAATGTGGTTTTTGTACTGGGGTCAACGTGCTGTCATGGACGAACCTAGGGCCGTGTAAAATTGAGGTAAACATGAAAGGTCTGTGGGCCAGGATTTGGATAGGAAACTGTAGGTTATTGGTGATTACACATGACAGCTAGAGACTGTGTTCTGTGAACGATTGCCTTGTTTTTGTCTGTTTTCTTGGTGCTACCTCGCAGAAGCTCTGGGGTGTGATGCTGTTTCCTGATGGACAGGGTAGCACCAGGAATGGATGAAGGCAAAGCAATCATGAATATGTACATGATGAATATCGTCTGTGTATGTGATATATATGTGTACATGTTGGTATGTACATGTGCATGTAGGCTTTATTTTTTTTCTAATAATATATGATGGCCTTCATTAAAAAACAACTTAAAAAATAATGATCCATGCTGCAGAAACAGGTAAATGGTGGATGGAAAAGCAAAGATAGTGTGACTGGAAAGGCCTTTGCTCTGTACATGATTAAACATGCTTCAAACTAATTGTACAGAATGTTGGGTGCTTGTAGACAGTTGCAGGTACTTTTTGAAGTAGATCTGCCAGTGGCACTAGTAAATTTCTTTCACATCTTGAGTTGTAGGGGCCATATACTATAGGTACTGTTCAATGCGGATTTGAAAAAAGTCATTGCCGAGTTTATGAAGACCCCAGATATCTAATCTTTGTGATTCTGTTGAGTTGCTTTGATGGACAGTGTACGGGATATTGTGCCTGGCGATATGGTCAGATAGAGAGGATAGTCTGGCTTGTGTGCTTTTCAATTATCAATACATGGCCTGAAGTGAGGGCGATGGTCTCCTGCATTATGCTGATTTGATTAAAAAAAATGGTATATTTTCTAGGTTTACTGGTAATAGAATTTCTTCTTTTAATTTCAGTAGGAAACATTTACCCCACAACCAGGAAACTATAGTCTCAGTAAGAAACATCGAGTAATAACCTTGTTTTGTGTGTAAAAAAACCTGTTCCGTTTGTGAGGAAGGGCTGTTGGTGTACAAAACAGATGAGGAATGCCATAACTAACTCTGTTCGAAAGTTGTACCCACCAAAGGTTGTGTTGATCTGTGGAACTTAAAGAGTGGGTTTGGGGAACAATTGTTTGGCATCTGTTAAGTTCATTTGCAAGATAAGTATTATGTTTCTGTCTAAGTTATTTAAAGGGTGAGAAGATGGATTTATGACTGTAAGTTTCTGTACAGAGAAGCAACAGTGAACTAAGGGGTCATAAACTGTGTCTGGGCGGGGGGAGAGGTCTAGTGGGTGGGTGTGTGGGATGTGTTATGGATGTAAAAGAGGGCTTCTAAAGGAAAGAACTATTCACTCAAGTGGAAGCTGCGGGTCTGGGGTAGCTCAGCAAATACCCATTTTAAACAACACAAAACACACACACACAGACCACAAATGTAAACAAAAAAACACATATACATGGGGGCACTGAGGTCCTATCTACATGCAATACCTCTTGAGATTTTTCTTTCACATTACCTGTCCCTTCAACCACCAATATATAGTTTTCCCCCACACTTAGAATATACTCCCAAAAAATTACTAACAGACTCAAATGAAGAAAACACCAGTATTTATAAGCACATATGTAAGTATTTGAAATACGAGTTCTTTGGTCCACAATTGTTTATCTGGTTATGTTCCGTGGCAGCAAAACCGGAAGCAGTTATTCAATATGTAGCTAGCAGATGTTCCCAGGAAACAATCCAATGCTTGCCAGACCTTGAGATGCTTCGGTTGGCTGTTGCTGGGAGTGTTGCCATACCTGAGAGATAACCATTTCTCACTTCACAGCACAGTACGCCAAAACTGTGTGAGAAAGATGCCAGAAGATGCACAATATTAAACTTTAATATGGACCATGTAGAAACAATAGCATTATTATGAAATAAATTAAATTATGAAAGATTGCTTAGAGTATGATGAATATGAAGTGACTTACTGTACATATACTGTTAGTTTAAATCCTATAACGGAACATTCAATACTCTTAACCCCTTTCATGCAGCATACTATGCGCATTACTCCCCCTTTGCTTGAGAATTTAACCCTTAAAACTCTTCCCTTTGTCTGACATCTTCATAAGACTGCTTCCATCATCACATGACTTTTGACCCTTGTTGCCCTCTGGGTTTAATTATGTTAATGTCTCCTTCCTCCAATTATTCTTAGAAGAAAGTCACTAGCAGCTCCTACAGTCCACAGCTCAAAAAAATATCACGCACGGCCAACCATTCATAAAATATCATGCATCTCAAGCTCTGAAAAAAAAATCACACAACTGTACTTACAGGATTGTACATGGAGTGCTATAACATTGGGTTTTATTTATTCATATGCTTCAATATATAGTTATAAAACAAAAGCAATTTTCTGTAAGGTTGTTGTTTATGTGAAAAGTTACTCAGTTCTTCGTTCAATGAACATAAGTTATGTACATTACTGTGAACACACATCAAAAGCATGTGCATCATGAAAAATGTCAAAAAGATATATACATAGATAATACATAACACAGTATGAATTTGCCTTGGAAAAAATTAATCTATAAACTGTGTAATGTTTTATGTGTATAATAAAGAACTCACAAACTAGGGTAAAATGTAACTTCATATACTTTAAGAGACTCCATGCCACCAGCACAAGTCCTCCCCATCAGCTCAACATCCTCCCTGTACCAACACAGAGGAAAGATTAATATATTTTTTTTTATATTTCTTAAACACAGTATACTTATACAAGCCAGATATAGGCTGTCAGATTTTTCCATGCATTGGGATGAACCAGGGAGGCAATACCATGTTTAAGGGTTTTAGAAATAAGTATTTTGTGGAGCAGTGAATGGGATTATTCATCTTGAACCAGAAAATGTAGTATTCAATACGACAAAGAATTTACTACGTTCACTGACAGTTGGTGAGGTTTGTCAGCCAAGGCAGTTGGCTGAGATGTATGGTACAGACTACACGTTTATGTGAGGGTATCTGGCTGGGCCTTCAATATTCTTTATATCACTATCACTGCTGTCTGTCTCTTCTCTCCAACCCTCTGGATCAGACCAATCCTCCTTCAAAAAAGCTTACACATTTAATATTTCACATTCAAAATTGAAGTATATAATTCCACATATTCAGGAGTCTCTGGCTATGCTGCGTAAATTGCAATTGTCATTACTCCTAAACGCTGAGAACCTTCGAAAACCATGACCAGCAGACCACAATAAATACATAAACCTATAGTATGAAAACATGGTAATAATAATATTAATGCACCTTAAGAGAAAAACTGGAGAAGAAACACACAGTTAGGTTTGGGCTTGGGGGTTTGGATGAGGAGAATTGCAAATGCCTATGAAAAAAGTTTTATTTTTCCCTGGTACTTTATATATGTATGCATACATGTATGTATGTGTGTATACATACATATGTATGTTATGTATACATACATATTTATGTTCTTTGTAAGTATGTATGTATACCAAAATATGTTTGTTCGTTTGTAAAGTTACTTTCTTACTTCAGCCCAAGTCACTTCTATCCTTATGAGGCTCTCTGGCCCATGTCCATCGGTCAAGACCACAGTATCCTTGTCTAGTGTCGTGATGTGTTGAATGTCTATGTGCAGGAATGTAGGGCAATAAGTAGTAAGTGCTTGGTGTCTTTTCTAGCAGGGCATTAAGTAGTAAAATTGCTTGGTGTCTTTTTTAGCTGGCATTTAAGTTGTACGCCTATCTCTGCGTTAGCAAGGTAGCGCAAGGAAAAAAACAGGCGAAAGAATGGCCCACCCTCCCACTTACCTGGATACACATATCACACATATACATACATATGCATTTCAACGTATACATATATATATAAATTTATTTACATACACCGGACATTTACATATATAAACATGTATATATTCATTTTGCTGCCTTTATTCATTCCTGTTTGCCACCCCACCACACATTGAAATGACAACCCCCTCCCCCAGCACGTGTGTGATGTAGCGCTAGGAAAAGACAATGAAGGCCACCTTTGTTTCACACTCAGTCTCTAGCTGTCATGTATAATGCACCAAACACAGCTCCCTTTCACATCAGCCCCACAAAAACTTTCCATTAGATTACCCCAGACGCTTCCATGCCTTGGTTCAATCCATGGTAGCACGTCGACCATGTATATGACATCGTTCAATTCACTCTATTCCTTGCATGCCTTTCACCCTCGCATGTTCACACCCGATCACTCAAAATCTTTTTCACTCCATCCTTACACTCCAATTTGGTTTCCCACTTCTCCCTCGTGCCCTCCCTCCTTTGACACATATATCCTCTTTATCAATCTTTCCTCACTCATTCTCTCCATGTGACCAAAACCATTTCAAAACACCCTTCTTTCTGCTCTCTCAACCCACACTCTTTTTTATTAACCGCACATCTCTCTTACCTTTCATTATACTCGTTCAAAACACCTCACACCACATATTGTCCCTTCAAACTCTCATTTCCAGCACATCCACCCTCCTCCGCACAACTTATCTATAGCCCACACCTTGCAACAATATAACAGTGGTGGATACCACTATTCCTTCAAACATACCCATTTTTGCTTTCCGAGATAATGTTCTCCCCTTCCACACATTTTTCAACGCTACCAGAACTTTGGCCCTCCCCCACCCTGCAACTCACTTCCGCTTCTAGTTCCTCTGTTGCCAAATCCAC
>NC_092242.1:38080043-38094711 GCF_036320965.1 Panulirus ornatus
GCGAAGTTTTCGGTCTTTAGTCAATGGAGTGGAAGATCACCAGGAATGTTAACATATTATGAATGAGGTGGTTAGGAATGTAAAAGCAAGAGTTATGGGGAGAGAGGGGCGGTTTGCCGGGAAGAGAGTGCCTGGGAAGTGAGTCAATTGTTGTTCGCACGATGATAATACGCAATAGTGGGAAGATTCGAGATCAAAACTATCCTGCAGAAATTGGTGAATGAGTTTGTGAAAATGGAATGGAAGGGAGAAAAATGTGAATAAAGGACAAGATTATATTTGAGATAAAGGGGTTTGAATGGAGAAAACTGGAGAAGATATTGAAGAATTATGTGTTTAGAAACTTAAGTAAACTTGTCAGCGAATGGACCAAGGAAGCGGACGTGCATCATAGAATGGGGAGGCGAAGGTCTGGGAGCGTTTGAAGAATGTGCGGAGTGAGAGAGCGAAATGGCGAAGAGCCACAAATTGGGTAAGTTGAAGGAATGGTATTCCAACAATATCAAAAGGTAGCAAGGCATGGGGTGATAGGGGTTTTTACTGAGTGAGAGTGGAAAGTGTTGAAATAAATGATTGAGAGACAATAGTGGTTGAGAGATATAGATCGACAAAGTAATTAAGAGGGCAAGAGAAATGTCTAGTAATAAAAACCAGGGTGGTTTATAGAGCAAAGGAGTGATGAGAAGCGAACAAGTATGAATATATACGTGTAGTATGTTTATATGCATATATAAATAATAATATATATCTATATATAAATATATATATTATATATATAATATATAATTTGAAATGATCAACAATTTGCGCGTGATCAAGATATCCCTATTATCCACGGGGAAAATGAAACACGAAAGTTCCAAGTTCAATTTCGTGTAGCTAATCACATCATCAGGGGAATGCACAACAAAGAGAGAATATACAGTCCCAGTTGATATACAATCGAAGAGACAAGCTTGGACGCCAAATTTCTCTCTAGTGTCTCCCCGAATGAGTATTATTACACGAAAGTGCACATTGGGAACTTCGTGTTTCATTTCCCCTGGGACTCATAGACTATATATATATATATATATATAATCATATATATATATATAAATAATATTTAATATTATATATATATATAATATATGTATATGGTGGGAGGCAAGTTGATAAAGCAGTTGAAAAAAAAAAGTACTTGTATGGTATATTTTATCGAGGATGCAAGAGCAGGTGAACGTGAAGAAGAGAGAAAGTGATTGGTTCTCAGTGAATGTAAGTTTGCGGCAGGGGTGGTGTGATTCTCCATGGTTGTTTAATTTTTTATGGATGGGGTTGTAGGGAGGTCAATGCAAGAAGTCCTGGAAAGAGGGGCAAGTTATAAGTCTGCTTGGGGATGAGAGAGCTTGGAAGTGAGTCCTGTTGTTTTTCGCTGACGATACAGCGCTGGTGGCTGATTCATGTGAAAACTGCATAACTTGTGACTGAGTTTGGTAAAGTGTGTGGAAGAATAAAGTTAAGAGTAAATGTGAATAAGAGCAAGGTTATTAGGTACAGTAGGGGTGAGGGGTCAAGTCATATTGGGAGGCTGAGTTTGAAATGGAGAAAAACTGGAGAAGTGAAAGTGATTAGATATCTGGGAGTGGAACTGTCAGCGGAAGGAACCATGAAGCGGAGTGGATCATAGGGTGGGGGAGGGGTGCGAAAATTTTGGGAGCCTTGAAAAATGTGTGGGAAGGTCGAGATACATAATCTCGGAAAGCAAAAATGGGAATGTTTGAAAAGGAATAGTGGGTTTCCAACAATGTTGTATGGTCGCGAGGCGTGGGCTATGGATTAGAGATGTCGCAGGAGATGGATGTGCTGAAATGGATGTTTGAGACACTTATGTTGTGGTGTGGAGTGGTTTGAGCGAGTGAGTAACGAAAGGTAAGAGAGATGTGTGGAAATAAAAAGACGTGGTTGAGAGAGCAGAAGAGGGTGTTTTTGAAATGGTTGGGCACAATGTAAGAATAGTGAGGAAAGATTGACCAAGAAGGATAATATTGTCGGAGTGAGGGACCGAGGAGAAGAGGGACCAAATTGGAGGTGGAAAGATGGAGTGAAAAAGATTTTGTGTGATCGGGGCCTGAGACATGTAGAGGGTGAAAGGAGGTCAAGGATAGAGGAATTGGAGCGATGAGGTATACAGGGTTGACGTGCTGTCAGGGATTGAAATCAAGGCATTGAAGACCGTCCCTGGGTAAACCATGGAAAGCTGTGTAGGTAGTATATTTGCGTGTGTGGGACGTAAATGTACTGTGTAATGGGGGGGGTTTGTCCATTTCTTTTCTTCCTGTTTCCTTGCGCTACCGTTCGCAACTGCGGAGACAGCGACAAAGTATAAAAAAAAAAAAAAAAACAATATATATATATATATATATCCTATATATATAAATATATATATATATAAATAAATAGTATATTTCCTATATATTATTATTATATATAATATATATAAAATATAAATATATATATTATCCCTGGGGATAGGAGAGAAAGAATAACTTACCACTATTCCCTGCGTGTCGTAGAAGGGCGACTAAAAGGGGAGGGTGACGGGGGCTGCTGGATAATCCTCCCCTCTCGTTCTTTTTTTTATCCTTAAAATTCCAAAAGAAGGAACAGAGAGGGGTCCAGTGAGGAAATCTCTCAAGGCCTAGTCCCGCTGTTCTTAAACGCTACCTTGCTGATGCGGGAAATGGCGAAAAGTATGAAAGAAAAATAAGAAAAAAAAAAGAAAAAAAAAAAAAAATATATATATATATAATATCATATATATCTATATATATATATATATATATATCTTATAATATGTATATATAGATATGTGTTGTTGTGTGTGTGTGTGTAGTTTTGTGTATGTGAGTGGATGGGTCTTTCTTTGTCTGTTTCCTGGCGCTACCACGCTAACCGTTAAATAAATATATATATATATATAGTATATATATAAATATATATATATAATTATATATATATATATATATATAGTATATAAATAAAAAAAAAAATATATATATATATAAGTATGTATAGATATAAATATGAAAAATTGATATATATACATATATATATATATAAATATATATAAATATATATATACAAAATATATATATTATATATAAATATATATATATATATATAAATATATAATAAATATATTATATAAATATATAAATATATACAATATATATATATATATAATATATATATATATATATATATATATATATATATATATATAATTAAATAATATATATAAATTTATATTTTAAAAATATATATATATAAAATTAATAATAATATAAAAATATATATATTATATTAATATTTTATATATATATATAAATTTTATATATATATATATATAAAATAAATATATATATTTTTATATAAATTTTATAAATATATATATTATAATATATATATATATATAATATACCCCTAAAATTAATAAGGGTAAAACTGAAATTTAAATGGAAAGAGATTTTAAATTTTTGGTGCAAAAGGGAAATTTGGGCATGAGAAGAAAGTTTAAAGAGGGGAAAGGGTTTTTTTGGGAGCACTGAATAGGGTTTTAAAGGGGTTTTTTGGTGAAAAAAAGCCCGGGGTTTAAAGTAAGGGGGATTTGAATGAAAAAGGGAGAAATGTGGCGTTGGGGGAAAAATTTGGCATACAGGGGGGGTTGTTCATTTTTGAAAAAGGGAAAAATGGTAAAGAGCTTGAGTTTTATGTGCAAAAAAAAGGACTGGTGATTGGGAATACCGTTTAAAAAAAAGCGAGATTTTCATAAGAAAACGTATTAAGTAGGAAAAATGGCCAAGGGGGTTTATTGGTTTTACGTGTTAATTGAAAAAGGCATCCCAAAAAAAGCCCTTTTAGATTTAATGGCAAAGAGGTGCAACGGGGGGATGTCTGATCTTATTTTTGTGGAGGCAAAGGTGAAGTTTTTGTAGGGGTTTCCAGAAAAGAAGAGAAAAATTTTGGGTGAAAGGGTGGTGAGAGAAAGTGACCCTTGGGGAAAAAGCCCTTGTTGAGGAATTTCCCGGGAGAGACTGAGTACGAAGGAAAAAAAGGGTGAGAAAAAAGGGGGAAAGGGGAAAAAAAGGGGAAATGGGACGTATTTAGGGAACATGAGGGCCTTTGCCCAAAAGAGGGCAAGTGGAATGAAAGCGGGGAGGTGGGTTGTTTAAAAAAGGGGTTTAGTGAGAAATGGGATTAAGAAGTAAGATTATTATGTAAGAAAAAGAAAGGGCCCTTTGGGGACGATTTTTGCGGGAAAAAATGCAAATGAGGGGAAAGATGTTAAAAAAAAAGAGACGGGGAAGGCCCAAGAGAAAGTTGCAAGAGGTAAAAAAGGGGGGAAAATTGAGATTTGGGGATGAGAAAGTACAAAAAATTTTTAGGGAAAAAGGGAAAAGTTTTTCCGGGAAGGAGGTAAACAAAGTGCGTAAGAAAAGGGGGCCAAGGGGAAAATTCAGTGAAGGGGGCTAAGGGGGAGGTATAACAAGTATTTTGGAGGGGGTGAAAGGAGAGGGAGTAAAGGATTTAAAGGGTTTTTTGAATGGGGTTTGAGGGTTTAGATTGGGCAAAAAGGGGGTTTTTTGGTCGATTTGGGGTTTTCAAAGTAAGGGGGTTTTTAAGGAAAAAATTTTTGGAAAACAAAAGAAAGGAAAAGTAAAAGCTTGGGGAAGATAAACCCGGGAAAAGGGAAAAGCGGGTTTGGTTTGGTGGGGGCAGAAAAATTTTATTAAAAAAGGGGGGACTGAAATTTTGCCCGGTTTTAAGGTTATTTTAAAGTATGTATAAATTCATGGTGAGGGGGGGGGGGGGCCTGGGGACGGCGGAATGCGTGCAAAGCCATTGTAAAAAGGGCCAAAGGGGGAATAAAGTGATGCCAAATTACGAGGTATAAGTTTTGTTTGAGAATTCCGGTTTAAATTTTTATGGGGGGGTTTTTGATTAAAGGGGGTGAAGGCATGTACGCGGGACCCATTTTTTTTGGGGGAAAAAGGCATGGGGTTCAAAAAGTGGTAGGGGATGGGGGACCCAGGTTTTTGCTTTGAAGAATGTATGGGGAGAAATATTTTAAAAAAGCAAATGGATTTGAAAGTAGCATTTAAATGGATTTTGGGGAAGGGCATATGAAGAGTTGAAGTGATTCTTGTGGAAGGTACTAAAAAATATATGGTGTGGGGGGGCAAGTTGTTAGAACTGAAAAGTTTTTTTTCGAAAAATGTAAGGCATTGGGACCCTTTTAAGGGGAAAAAGGGAAAAGATTGGTTTCCCGGAAAGTAGGTTTTGGGGGCAGGGGGGTTGAAAAGTTTTCCATTGGGGTTTTTAACTTTTTTAAATTTATGGGGTTGTTAGGGGGGTTTAATGCAAAGTTTTTTTGGGGAAAGGGGGCAAGATGAAGTCCCGTTGGGGATGAGAAGCTTGGGGAAATGAGTCCCGTTTTTGTTCGCTGATGACACAGCGCTGGCGGGTTGATTCATGGAAAACTGCAGAAAGTGGTGACTTTAGTTTTTGGTAAAGTGTTTTAAAGAAGAAAGTTAAGAGTAATTTTTGAAAAAAACAAGGTTATTTGGTACTGTAGGGTTGAGGGGCCCAAATCAAATTGGGGGGGTAAGTTTTAATGGAGAAAAAAGGGGGAAGTAAAGTGTTTTTAAATCTGGGTGGATCGGCAGCGATGGAACCATTGGAAACGGGAAAAGGGAAACATAGGGGGGAGGAGAAAGGGGGAAAAAAAATTGGGGGCCTTTTAGAATGTGTGGAATTCGAGAAAAATTATCTCGGAAAGCAAAAATGGGTATGTTTGAAGGAAAAGTGTTCCAACAAAAGTTTTATTGGGTTTCGGGCGAGGCTTGGGGTATGGGCAGAGTTGGCGACCAGGGGGGAAAGGCTGGAAATAATGGGTTTTAGGACAATATTTTTTGGAGGTGGGTTTTAAACGAGTAAGTAATGTAAGGGAAGAGAGGGGTTTGGAAAAAAAAGGGGCGTGGTTTAGAAGCAGAAGAGGGTGTTTTTAAAAAGGTTTGGGGCCCCTGGGAAGAATGAAAATGAGGAAAGATTGACCAAGAGGATAATTTTTGGGCGGAAAGGGGGAAGGGGGTCGAGGGGGGGGAAACAAATTGGAGGGGGAAAGATGGATTTAAAAAAGGGTCGGCGCCTGAAAATCAGGAGGGGGAAAGTCGGGGAAGGAATAGAGTGAATTGGGGCGATTGGTAATTTCCCGGGGGCGAAATGCTGTCCCGTTTATTGAATCAGGGCCTGTGAAGCGTCAGGGGGAAAAATGGAAATTTTGGGCCTGGATGTGGGAAAAGGGGGCGTGGGTTTTGGGCATTATTGCATGACGTAGAGAAATGATTTTAAAAAGAAAAAAGGGGGGGCCCTTTTTTGGTTTTTTTTTTCCCAGCGCTCCTCGCACACAGGGGGGGGGAGGGGGGTGTTTTAAAACCATGTGTGGGGGGGGGGTGGGAAGGGAAAAGAAAAAAAGGCAGACAAAATGTGAAGTGGGGCATGTGTATATTAAAAGAATGTGTCGTGTGTTAAATAAGTTTTTCAAATTTACTTTATGGGTATGAAATTTGCTTTTGGAGTGAAGTAAATACATTTGTATGGGGGTGGGGGGGGCCCAAATTTCTTTCGTTTTTTTTCCCCTTGCGAAACCTCGCAAACGGGGGGGAGAGCGACAAACAAAAGCAAAAAAAGCAAAAATATTATATAAAAAGTAAAAATAAAAATAAAAATATATATATATAAAAATATTTTTTTTTTTCTATATATATATATATTTTTATATATAAAAAAAAGATTTTAAAAAAATAAATAAAAAAAAAAAAGAATTTTTTTTTTTTTTTCCCCCCCCGCTTAAAAGGCAACCCTACGTTTTCCCTTAAAAAAACACGAAACCTCCAGAAAAAAAAACTTCCCCCCATAATTTGCATTGAAACCCGAGATGGAATGACATTTTTTTGAACAATATGGGGTTTCCCGGGGGTTTCGTTTTAGACTTGTCAAATTTTTTTTTTTATCAAATTTAAAAATTGCTTTCCTTTTTAAACTACCCTTTGCTATTTTCCCAAACCAAAATTTTTTAAAAACACAAAAATTTGAGCTACATTTAATTTTCACAGCTGCCCGAAAGGGAGAAAAGGGCTTTTAAAACCCAAAATTTACTTTTCCCAAAGAACCACCCGGGCCTTTTTTTAATTTAAAAAATCAAAGCCATCTTTTTCCCCAAAAAATTTTTTTATAAAAATCGTTTCAAAAAACCCTTTTTTCCTTTTTTGGGATGTGTAAAATGGGGAGGGTAATTTATCAGGAGAAGGTTTTGCTGCTCTTACATTTTCAGTTTCAGCCTCAAAAAAATATTTTTCCCAAAGAAAAAAAACGGAAGCCAAATCCACAGTAAGGTAAAGGGTGCCTGCAGTACAATAATATCATTCTTAACTGGCTTCTCACGCATGTAGATAATACAATACAATATTCTATCTTTACATTAACTATCCAAATTTATCAACCTTATACATCCTTTATATCAATCTCGTGTTAGCATTGATCTATAATCTCTTATTTTGATAATATAAATCTTCTTATTATTCTAACCTATACAGGATAAAGTTTTCAGTATAATGTTTCCAATGGTATCCTCCTGCCTCAACAACAACACATCTTACATTTGTTAATCCTCGTCCTCACAACTTGCTCCATGCCACACACACTCCTGCATACCTAGTATTCCACCAGCCACAAAGATATCCTGGTGGCCTTATTCTTCCCACATCTTCCGTAACCAACCACTTATCTAACATATCTCATCATACCACTTTATATTTCAACAGTCTTCTGAAACACCCTTACCTTGGCCCCAAGTTTCTAGTCACTACAGATTTCCTATCTGCCTTGTTCTTTATTCTCCATGTCTAATCATAAGAAATCTACCTATGTCCTACCGACATCCATACTTTACAATACTACTAAAACTAAATGCATTTTTCCGGACCAATCCCCCAACATATTTTTCTTCGCCGAGGTAATGTAATATACTTACCTTTGTTCCCCTAAATTCCCTTCCACAATATTCAGTTCCCCTCTTTACGAACATATTCATTTATAATCTCATTATAATATTCATTTTGTTCAAGAAAGACGTTTAATTCACATATCATTAACATATCGGGTTCAAAGTTCATCACTTTTTCATCGTTTGGGACCTCATTGAAGCAACTACTATCTGTCTGGAGTCAAGAACACTCCATCATCAGTTTATTCATATCTATCTCATGAACCAAGCCCCATTGCTCTCCACGTCACGAAATCCCTCCCAAACCTTAGTTCCTGTAATCTTGGTCATTCCCATGCAGTATAGCAAGCAACAACAACCTCAAATTCTTGATATATTAATGTTTACAGTGGAAGACCCAATAGAAAAAAAAAAAACAAAAAAAAATGCTTACTACACAGTTAACATTCATACTCCCTCTGGTAAATATTACATAATCAATGATTTCATCACTGACAATTCTTTCTTCACCACATTGAATATTTCGGTTTAATCTTTATCTTAAACACCACATTCCATTAAAAGGGGTTTTCAACTTGTCTTGATCCATTTTGGGCCTTTGGATCCGTCTATCTCACTGATCCATCTCCTCACACAAAGCATCATTTAAACCTCCTTATCTTCAAATGATTCATATTCTGATATTACCTCCTCGCCTAAAACATATTACCTTACCATCAAAACTCCGTGATTTTCCTTAAATCATCACAAAACCGTTCACTACTGGGTGCATTAAATTTACTAATGTGAGAGTGGGGGGGGGGTGGGGGTGGGGGGGGTTTTGGGGGTGGGGGGGGGGGGGGGGGGGGGGTTGGGAAGGGGGGGGGGGGGGGGGGGGGGGGGGGGTTAAAAAGTGTTTCGTGAGTTAGCTAATCCTGGAGAAGCTTTTCAGCCAACTAATGTTTAAACCATGGCACGATATTAATCCTTCATAATCCTAGAAACACCACAGACGAGGAATGGCTCCATACGTCACATCTACTTTCCTACCTTGCCATTTATAAATGCAACAAAACTAGAGCCCCTCACAAGAACCGTGTCCTCTCAGAACTTTGCGTAGTTCACACCCCAACCGATCATGTGCACTGGTTTTCACCATACTGACAGCACATCGGTCTCACGTTTTACCACTTCGCATCAATTGCGCCTACACACTCCTCCTGCATAGTCCACTGACTCCATCCGCCACCCTAATTCCTCAGTTCCCCTGTCACAGTGGTTAGTCGAAATGGCAAAGGAGAATGAATTTTATAGTTTATGTGTTGGTGTTAGATTTAAAAACCTTAAAAACTGTTAGCACCTGATTAGCAGATTGTCCCCCTGAAACATGTAGTGTTGTATGATAGAAAAATACATGTTAAATAATATTTTCTGAACTAATACTGCCAATGATTAGCGATTCACTTCATTTGCATATATATATACCAGTCTTTTTTTTCTATTGGTGCTTATACACAGCCGTCAGGATAAGCCAGGTGTGCGTGTGTTGTTTATGTGCGCTTCTCAAGATATGGAAACATACAAACATAAGCACACAACACCCACACCCACACAATACACACACACACGCCACACTAAAAACCTGAGACTTTAGGACAGGTTAGATCTACATCAAATAGAAATACTAGAGTACATACAATAAGAGATAACTTTTCCCCTTGTAACATTTCCTGGACGGAAAGTTGACATCGTCCTCAGGACAGGAACAACCTTGGCCCCACGAGGGGATGCTGTGATAATGTTAATTGTTATAGATAACTGTTGCACTAAACAGTCCTGCAGAAACCTAATTTGCATATTGCAGTGGCTATATGATAGTAATATGAATACATCATCAATGCTCGGGCTTTTTTACTGCACTTATGGGAAGACAATAACGGGAATGTCGCCAGGGGTCGGAAGTTAAGGCCGTTTGTGTGTTGTGTTGTGTGTGTGTGAATTATATATGTATATAATATATATATACACTATATATATAATATAATATAAATATATAAATCTATAAATATATATATATATATTAATATATTTTCTTTTTTTTTTTTTTTACTTTCCGCAGTCTCCCGCGTTTGCGAGGTAGCGCAGGAAACAGAACGAAAGAATGGCCCAACACCCACCCCATACACATGAATATACATACGTCCTCACACGCAAATATACACACCTACACAGCGTATCCATGTTTTACCCCAGTCGCTTTCACTTGCCATGATTCAATCCACTGACAGCACGTCAACCCCGGTATCCCCCATCGCTCCAATTCACTCATTCCTTGCCCTACCTTTCACCCTCCTTCCCTGCATGTTCAGGCCCCGATCACACAAACACTATTTCACGCCCATCTTTCCACCCCAATTTGGGTTTTCCCCCCACTTCTCCTCGTTCCCTCCACCTCCGACAAATATCCTCATTGGTCAATCTATCCTCACTCATTTCTCTCATGTGTGCCCAAAGACCATTTCAAAACAACCCTCTTCTGCTCTCTCAACCCTCTCAACCACGGCTCTTTTTATTTTCCCACACATCTCTCTTAACCTATACGTTACTTACTCGATCAAACCACCTCACACCACACTTTCCCTCAACATCATCATTACCAGCACTTCCATCCCTCCTGCGCACAACGCTATCCATGCCCACGCCTCGCAACCAATAACCAACATTGTTGGAACCACATTCCTACACACATACCCAATTTTGCTTTCCCCAGATAATGTTCTCGACTTCCACACATTCTTTCTTCAAGGCTCTAGAATTTCGCCCCCTCCCCCACCCTATGATCCACTTCCGCTTCCATTGTTCATCCGCTGCCAGATCCACCCCCATAAATCTAAAACACTTCACTTCCTCCAGTTTTCTCCATCCAAACTCACCTCCCATTGACTTGACCCTCAACCCTACTGTACCTAATAACCTTGCTCTTATTCCACATTAAATCTTAACTTCTTCTATCACCAAACTTTACCACACACAGTCACCAGCTGTCTGCAGTTTCTCACATGAATCAGCCCCCAGCGCTGTATCTCAGCGAACAACAACTGACAACTCACAACCCAAGTCTCTCATCCCAACAAATATATATTTTTTTTTTTTTTGCTTTGTCGCTGTCACCCGCGTTTGCGAGGTAGCGCAAGGAAACAGACGAAAGAAATGGGGCCCCAAACCCACCCCCATACCATACTTCCACACATTTGCCCCCCCCCCCAAAAAAAAAAAAGGAGGCAAGGAAAAAGAGTGAATTGGATCGATGGTGGTAACCGGGGTTGGACGCGCTTGTCTTGGATTGAATCAGGGCATGTGAAGAGCTGGGGTAAAAACCCTGGAAGCTGTGTATTATATATATATGATATATATATATATATATATATATATATATATATATATATATATATATATGTATATATATAAAAAATATATATATATATATATAGTAAATAATAATAGTGGTTCCGACAAATGTTGATGTTGCCGAGGCGGTGGGCTTATGGATAAGGTTTGTGCGCAGGAGATGGATGTGCTGGAAATGAGATGTTTGAGGACAATGTGTGGGTGGTGAGGTGGTTTGATCGAGTAAGTAACCAGTAAGGGTAAGAAGATGTGTGGAAAGAAAAAAGAGCGTTGTGAGAGAGCATAAGAGGGTGTTTAAAAATGGTTTGGGCACATGGAGAGAAAAAAAAAATGAGGTAGGGTGAGGAACGATTGACCTCAGAGGATATATGTTTTCTGAGTAGGAGGGAACGAGGAGAAGTGGAGAAACCACATTGGAGGTGAAAGAAGGAGTGAAAAAAGTTTTTGTGTGATCGGGCTGAACAAGCAGGAGGGAGAAAAAGGAGGGCAGGAATAGAGTGAATGGAATCGATGTAGTATACTTGGTGAGCGTGCTGTCAGTGGATTGAATCAGGGCATGTTGAAGCGTCCTGTGGTAAACTAATGGAAAGCTGTGTAGGTATGTATTTTTGCGTGGGTGGACGTATGTAATACATGTGTAATGGGGTGGGTTTGGGCCCAATTCCTTTCCGTCTGTTTCCTTGCGCTACCTCCAAGACGCGGGAGAGAGACAGCGACAAAGCAAAAAAAAAAAAAAGAAAAAATAATATATATATATAATATATATAGATAAATAAAATATAATAAATATAAAAATATATATATATATATAGATATATATATATATATAATTTTTGTTGAGTATACCTGGGAAATTTATATGGGAGGGTATTGATTGAAGGGGGTAAGCATGTACAGAGTACAACTGGGAAGAGCATGTGGTGACAAATGGAAGAGATGTGTGGATCAGTGTTTGCATTATGAAAGTAATGTGAGAAATACTTAGAAAAGAAAAATGGATTTGTATGTAGCATTTATGGATCATGAGAAGGCAATATGATAGAGTTGATATAGATGCTCCATGTGGAAGGTATAAAGAATACATGTTGTGGGAGGTAAGTTTGTTAGAAGCAGTGAAAGTTTTAATCGAGGATGTAAGCATGTGTACGTGTAGGAAGAGAGGAAAAGATTGGTTCTACAGTGAATGTTGTTTTGCGGCAGGGGTGCCGTGAATGCTCCATGGTTGCTTAATTTGTTTTATGGAAGGAGTTGTTAGGGAGGTGAATCAAGATTTTGGGAAAGAGAGCTAGTAAAGTAGTATGTATGTGGATGAGAGAGCTTGGGAAAGTGTCAATGTTGCTTGCTGATAATACAGCGCTGGGTGTCTGATTCGGGGTGGGGGGAAAAAACCTGCAAAGCTGGTGACAGAGTTGGTAAAGTGTGCAAAAGAAGAAAAGCTGAGAGTAATTGGAAAAAGAGCAAGGTTATGGGTACAGTAGGGTTGAGGACAAGTCAACTGGGAGGTAAGTTTGATTGGAGAAAAAAACTAGGGGGACTGAAGTGTTTTAGAAATCTGGGAGTGGATTTGGCAGCGGGGGTGGAACGATGGAAGCGAAGTGAATCATAGGGTGGGTAGGGGGGCAAAAGTTCAGGGTGCGTTGAAAAATGTTCTGATAGGACGAGATACGTAATCTTGGAAAGCAAAAATGGTATGTTTTGAAAAGGGAAAATTGGTTCCTACAAAGGTTATGTGGTTGTGAAGGTTATGGGCTAATTGGAAAAAGTTGTGCGGACGAGGGGGATGAGCTGAAATGAATGCTTAAGACAATATGTGGTGTTAGGTGGGTTTGATCGAGTAAAGTAATGAAATGGTAAGAGAGATGGTGCGGTCATACAAAGTGTGGTTGAAGAGCAGAAGAGGGTGTTTTTAAATGGTTTGGCTCACATGGAAGAATGAGTAGGAAAGATTGACAAAGAGGTATATATGTGTCAGAGTGGAGGGAACGAGAAGAGGGAGACCAAATGGAAGTGGAAAGATGGATGAAAAAGATTTTGGAGTGATCGGGGTCCTGACAGGCAAGGAGGGTGAACGGCGTGTAAAGGAATATGATTGAATTGAGTCGACGTGCTGTCAATGGATTGAACCAGGCATATGAAAGCGTAGGGGTGAAACCATGAATGTTTTGTGGGGCATAGATGTGGTTTCTGTGCATTATACCATGACAGCTAGAGACAGAGATGTGAACGAATGTGGCCTTTGTTTTCTTTTTTCCCAAGTGTTACCATTGCACACATGCGGAGGGAGGTAAAGGAGGGCTTAGGAATTGTCCTGGGCGTAAGTCAGGTTGGCATGAGAGAACTAAGTCAAAAGGACGGAGTACAACTACTCCCGAAGCAGGAGTTTTTGGGAGAATTATTAAAGAGTTTAAGACTGTAAACGCTAGACTGATATAGGTAAAACTGAGAGTGGATTTAGAGTTGTGGGTCGATTATTAGTGCCTGAGTCATCGTTTCCATGAGAAAAAGATCAATGGGAGGGAAGTGTTTTGGAGCAGCTAAGTGAGTGTGTTTTGCATCTTTCATGCACAAAAAAGGGTTTTATAGTGATGGGTGATTTTGAATGCAAAGATGATTGGATGTGGCAGTTGAGGGTTCATTTTCGTACATGGGGTGTTCAGTGTGTACATGGGAGTGGTGAGAGATTGTAAATTTCATGTGTGAAAAAGGATTGGTGATTGGGAATACCTGCTTAAAAAGGAGTTACATACGGGTACTTTGTTCGTATTTCAATACCTCTGCGTTGTACGGTTAGGTTCGGTAAAGTGCTTTCTGCTGGCTATGTTGCGGCTGTTAGGGAGAATGAACTGGTGTAGACCCAGTTGCTCACCAACGTAAGCAAGGGATTCGAGTACAAAGTATATCGAATAGTTACCTCCCCATTAGCCAGCCCCTAGCCTTATCGTTAAGCATTCCGTCTGTTGCACAGGGGTCCCGGGGCTCGATCCTGCTGTTAAAGGTTTGTAAAATTTCATTACAGGTGCTCGTACCTATGCACAATGGTTCGAATTCATATGACCACCCGGTTGTACGGTTTTATTTTCGGCAAAGTGCTATCTGCTGGCTATGTTCGCTTGCTGGGAAATGACTAGTGAAAGACCCCAGTTGCTCACCAACGAGAGTCGAAGAGGTATTGAGTACATGGCATCGAATAGTTATTTTTTTTACCAATTTGCCAGACCCATAAGCCTAGCGGTA